>NW_027098861.1:0-183584 GCF_037042795.1 Molothrus aeneus
GAGGAATTTGGGGAATTTTTATGGGGGAATTTTAAGGAATTTTGGGATTTTTAAGGGATTTTTGGGGGATTTTTTGGGGGGATTTTTAGGGAAATTTTAGGGGGAATATTGGAATTTTTAGGGGATTTTTTGGGATTTTTTAGCGTTTTGGGGGGAATTTTGGGGGGAATCTTAAGGGGAAATTTGGAGAATTTTGGGATTTTTTTGGGGGAAATTTTAAGGAATTTTAGGAGGAATATTGGGAATTTTTGGAGGATTTTTGGGGAAAAATTTGGGATTTTTTTGGACATTTGGGGGGATTTTTAGGGGAAATTTGGGGAATTTTGGGGGATTTTTAGGGGAATTTTTGGGTTTTTTAGGGGATTTTTAGGGAAATTTTAGGGCATTTTTGGGGGAATTTTGGATTTTTTGGGATTTTTTAAAAATTTTTTTTAGGAAATTTTTGTGAGGTTTTGGGGGATTTTTTAGGGGGAATTTTTAGGGGAATTTTGGGATTTTTAGGGGAAATTTGGGGAATTTTTGGGGGGATTTTTAGGGGGAATTTTTGGGGGGAATTTTAAGGAATTTGGGATTTTTGCAGGAATTTTTGTGGTGATTTTGGGATTTTGGGGGGAATTTTTGGGGGAATTTGGGGAATTTTTGGGGATTTTTAGGGGGAATTTTTAGGATTTTTTGAGGGATTTTTGGGATTTTTTTAGAATTTTGGGGCAATTTTTAGGGGGAACTTTGGGGATTTTTGGGGGAATTTTAAGCAATTTTGGGATTTTTAGCATTTTTGGGGCAATTTTTGGGTTTTGATGGGGTGACCCTGAAAAAAATGAGAATTTTGGGGCTTTTTGGAGAAAAATTTGGGGATTTTTGGTTTGGGATTTTTTGGGGGAAATTTTAAGGAATTTTGGGAAAATATTGGGAATTTTTGGAGGATTTTTGGGGCTTTTTGCGGGAAAAAATTTGGGATTTTTTTTTGAATTTTTGAGGGAAAATTGGGGAAATTTTTGGTTTGGAATTTTGGGGCTTTTTGGGGGAAAATTTGGGATTTTTTTGGACATTTGGGGGGATTTTTAGGGGGAATTTGGGGGATTTTTAGGGGGAATTTTAAGGAATTTGGGGAATTTTTGTTTGGATTTTGGGGCTTTTCGGGAAAATTTGGGAATTTTTTGTTTGGAATTTTTAGGGAAATTTGGGGATTTTTTAGAGGGAATTTTAAGGAATTTTTGGATTTTTTAGCATTTTTGGGGCAATTTTGGGGGGGAATTTTGGAATTTTTTTTGGATTTTTGAGGATTTTTTTATGGGGAATTTTTGGGGATTTTTGGGGGAAATTTTAAGGAATTTTGGGAAAATATTGGGAATTTTTGGTTTGGGAATTTTGGGGCTTTTTGGGGGAAAATTGGGAAGTTTTTTGGTTGGAATTTTGAGGTTTTGGGAAAAAATTGGGGATTTTTGGTTTGGAATTTTGGGGATTTTTAGGGGAAATTTGGGGAATTTTTGGGGATTTTTAAGGGGGATTTTAAGAATTTTTGGGGAATATTGGATTTTTGGGATTTTTTTTAATTTTTGGGAAATTTTGGGGTGAATTTGGGGAATTTTGGGGGGAATTTCCTTGGGGAATTTTTGGGGATTTTCAGGGGGAATTTTCAGGGATAATTTTGGGATTTTTAAGGATTTTTTGTCATTTTGGGGGATTTTTTGTGGAATTTTCTGAGATTTTTGGGGAGAACATTTTGGGATTTTTTAGGGGGAATTTTGGGGGGAATTTGGGGATATTTTGTGGAATTTTGGGAATTTTTAGGGCGATTTTTTGGGGAAGTTGGAGAAATTTTTAGGGAGGTTTTTGGGATTTTTGGGGGGATTTTTTGGTGATTTGGGGATTTTTGGGGGGAATTTTCAGGATAATTTTGGGATATTTTGGGGATTTTTTGGGGGGATTTTTTATGGAATTTTGGCAAATTTTGGCGAGATCATTTTGGGATTTTTTGGGGGGAATTTTGGGGGGAATTTGGGGCTTTTTGGGGCGAATTTGGGGAATTTTGGGGGGATTTTTGGGGATTGGTTTTTTTAGGGGCAATTTATGGGGTGAATTTTGAGGAATTTTGGGGGGAATATTGGGGGGATTTTATTGGGATTTTTAGGGGAAATTTTGGGTGAATTTTGGGGTGAATTTTGGGCTGAATCTTGGGGGGAATTTGGGGATTTGGGGGATTTTTTGGGGAATTTTGGGGGGATTTTTTGGGATTTTTAGAGGCAATTTTGGGGGGAATTTGGTGAATTTTGGGGCGAATTTGGGGAATTTTGGGGGGATTTTTTGGGATTTTTAGAGGCAATTTTGGGGGAATTTGGTGAATTTTGGGGCGAATTTGGGGAATTTTGGGGGACTTTTGGGATTTTTTAGAGGCAATTTTGGGGGAATTTGGGGGCGACTTTGGGGCTTTTTGGGGGGATTTTTGGGATTTTTTTAGGGGCAGTTATGGGGGAATTTGGGCTGAATTTTGGGGTGAATTTGGGGTGAATTGGGGGGAAATTTGGGATGAATTTGGGGTTTTTGGGGTGAATTTTGGGGGGATTTTTTGGGATTTTTTAGGGGGAATTTTGGGGTGAATTTGGGGAATTTGGGGGTGAATTTTGGGGTGAATTTGGGGGTGAATTTGGGTAATTTTTGGGGTGAATTTTGGGGTGGATTTTGGGGTGGTTTTGGGGGATTTGGGGGATTTTGGGGCTTTTTGGGGTGAATTTTGGGGGAATTTGGGGAATTTTGGGGGGATTTTTTTGATTTTTAGGGGCAATTTTGGGGGAATTTGGGGAATTTTGGGCTGAATTTGGGGGTGAATTTGGGGGTGATTTTAGGGAATTTTGGGGTGAATTTGGGGCTTTTTGGGGTTAATTTTTGGTTGGATTTTTTGGAATTTTTAGGCGCAATTTTGGGCTGAATTTGGGGAATTTTGGGGTGAATTTTGGGGCTGAATTTGGGGAATTTTGGGGTGAATTTTGGGGTGAATTTGGAGAATTTTGGGGGAATTTTGGGGTGAATTTGGGGAATTTTGGGGTGAATTTTGGGGCTTTTTGGGGTGAATTTGGGCGGATTTTTGGGGATTTTTTAGGGGCAATTTTGGGGGGAATTTTGGGGGAATTTTGGGATATTTTGGGGGGAATTTGGGGAATTTTGGGGTGAATTTTGGGTGAATTTTGGGGTGAATTTTGGGGTGAATTTAGGGAATTTTGGGGTGAATATGGGGAATTTTGGGGTTAATTTTGGGGGATTTTTGGAGATTTTTTAGGGGCAATTTTGGGGGGAATTTTGGGAATTTTGGGGGGATTTTTTGGGAATTTTTAGGGACAATTTATGGGGGGAATTTGGGCTGAATTTTGGGGCGAATTTGGGAATTTTGGGGTGAATTTGGGGAATTTTGGGGGGAATTTTGGGCGGATTTTGGGGGATTTTTTAGGGGCAATTTTGGGGGAAATTTGGGCTGAATTTGGGGTGAATTTTGGGCTGAATCTTGGGGGGAATTTGGGGAATTTTGGGGGATTTTTTGGGATTTTTAGGGACAATTTATGGGGAGAATTTGGGCTGAATTTTGGGGTAAATTTGGGGCTTTTTGGGGGGAATTTTGGTGTGAATTTGGGGAATTTTGGGGTGAATTTGGGGGTGAATTTTGGTGTGAATTTGGGGAATTTTGGGGTGAATTTTGGGGGGATTTTGGGGTGAATTTGGGGAATTTTGGGGGGATTTTTTGGGATTTTTAGGGGCAATTTTGGGGTGACTTTGGGGAATTTTGGGGGGAATTTTGGGGTGATTGGGGGAATTTTGGGCTGAATTTTGAGGTGAATTTGGGGGAATTTTGGGGGGAATTTTGGGGTGAATTTGGGGAATTTTGGGCTGAATTTTGGGGTGAATTTGGGGAATTTTGGGCTGAATTTGGGGAATTTTGGGGGGATTTTTTGGGATTTGTTAGGGGCAATTTATGGGGGGAATTTGGGCTGAATTTTGGGGTGAATTGGGTGAATTTTGGGGTGAATTTGGGGAATTTTGGGCTGAATTTTGGGCTGAATTTGGGAATTTTGGGGGGAATTTTGGGCTGAATTTGGGGGTGAATTTTGGGGTGAATTTGGGGAATTTTGGGGTGAATTTTGGGGGGATTTTGGGGTGAAGTTGGGGAATTTGGGGGGATTTTTTGGGATTTTTAGGGGCAATTTTGGGGTGACTTTGGGGAATTTTGGGCTGAATTTTGGGGGGAATTTGGGGAATTTTGGGCGGAATTTTGGGGTGAATTTGGGGAATTTTGGGGTGAATTTGGGGTGAATTTGGGGAATTTTGGGGTGAATTTTGGGGAATTTTGGGCTGAATTTTGGGGTGAATTTGGGGAATTTTGGGGGAATTTTGGGCTGAATTTAGGGAATTTTGGGGGGATTTTTGGGATTTTTAGGGGCAATTTTGGGGTGAATTTGGGGGAATTTTGGGGGGAATTTTGGGGGGATTTTGGGGCGATTTTGGGGTGAATTTGGGGAATTTTGGGGTGAATTTGGGGGTGAATTTGGGGGGTGAATTTGGGGGTGAATTTTGGGGTGAATTTGGGGGAATTTTGGGGTGAATTTGGGGAATTTTGGGGGCAATTTTGGCTGAATTTTGGGGGGAATTTTGGGCTGAATTTGGGCTGAATTTAGGGAATTTTTGGGGGGAATTTTGGGCTGAATTTGGGGAATTTGGGGGAATTTTGGCTGAATTTTGGGCTGAATTTGGGGAATTTTGGGGGGAATTTTGGGGGGAATTTTGGGGTGAATTTGGGGAATTTTGGGGGGAATTTTGGGCTGAATTTTGGGCTGAATTTGGGGAATTTTGGGGAATTTCCCTGCTCACCTGGTCCAGGTAGAGCCGAACCCTTTTGGGGTCGCCCTCGATGCAGGCGCGGTGCAGGGGCGTCTCACCCTTGGCGTTCCTGCGGTTCCACTGCTGAAATCCCAGGGAAAATCGGGAATTTTCCACAACATTCCAGAACATTCCAGGCTCAAAAGCCAGAAATTCCCACCTCGGAAAGGCTCCCCAAAAAAACCCCTGCATCAGGGGCTTCTGATGCAATTTAGGCTCCAAAAATTGGAATTTTGGGGGATTTTTCCCTGAATTTTGGGGATTTTTGCCCAATTTTTTGGGGATTTTTACCCAATTTTTGAGGATTTTTCCCTGAATTTTTTGGGATTTTTCCCCGAATTTTTGGGGATTTTTAGCCCCATTTTGGTGGATTTTTGCCCAATTTTTTTCCCAATTTTTGAGGATTTTTCCCTGAATTTTTGGGGATTTTTCCCCTGAATTTTTGGGGAATTTTTTCCTGATTTTTTGGGATTTTTCCCTCTGAACTTTGGGAATTTTCCCCTGAATTTTGAGGATTTCCCCCTGAATTTTGGGGATTTTTTCCCTGAATTTTTGGGGATTTTTCCTGAATTTTTGGGGATTTTTGCCCAATTTTTGGGGATTTTTGCCCAATTTTTTCCCAATTTTTTGAGGATTTTCCCTGAATTTTTTGGGATTTTTTTCCTCTGAATTTTTGGGGATTTTTCCTGAATTTTTGGGGATTTTTGCCCAATTTTTGGGGATTTTTGCCCAATTTTTTCCCAATTTTTTGAGGATTTTCCCTGAATTTTTTGGGATTTTTTTCCCTCTGAATTTTGGGAATTTTCCCTGAATTTTTGGGGATTTTTCCCCTGAATTTTGGAATTTTTTCCTGATTTTTTGGGATTTTTCCCTCTGAACTTTGGGAATTTTCCCCTGAATTTTGAGGATTTCCCCCTGAATTTTGGGGATTTTTCCTGAATTTTGGGATTTTTGCCCAATTTTTGGGGATTTTTACCCAATTTTTGAGGATTTTTCCCTGAATTTTTAGGGATTTTTCCCCTGAATTTTTTCCTGATTTTTTGGGATTTTTCCCCTGAATTTTGGGGAAGTTTTTCCTGAATTTTTGGGATTTTCCCTGAATTTTTGGGGATTTTTAGCCCCATTTTTGGGGATTTTTGCCCATTTTTTCCCAATTTTTTTGAGGATTTCCCCCTGAATTTTAGGGATATTTTCCCTAAATTTTGGGGATTTTCCCTGAATTTTTGGGATTTTACTCCATTTTTGGGGATTTTCCTCCAAATTTTAGGATCTTCCAGCATTTTTTATATTTTCCTTCAATTTGGGGGCATTTTACCCCAATTTTTTAGGATATTTCCTCAGTTTTGGGGATTTTACTCCAAATTTTTTTTTTATTTTTGCCCAATTTTTTTTTATTTTTGCTCAATTTTTCCCCAATTTTTTGAGGATTTTCCCTGAATTTTTCGGGATTTTTTTCCTCGGAATTTTGGGGATTTTTCCTGAATTTTTGGCGATTTTTCCCCTGAATTTTGGGGATTTTTTTCCCCTGAATTCTTGGGATTTTTTCCCTCTGAACTTTGGGAATTTTCCCTGAATTTTGAGGATTTCCCCTGAATTTTGGGGAATTTTTTCCTGAATTTTTGGTTATTTTTGCCCAATTTTCTGGATCTAATCCAATTTTTTTCCCAATTTTTTGAGGATTTTTCCCTGAATTTTGGGAATTTTCCCTGAATTTTTGGGGGATTTTCCTCCAATTTTTCAGGATTTAACCCAATTTTTTTTTGGGATTTTTGCTCTTTTTTTTTTGATCTAACCCCAATTTTTTTCCCAATTTTTTGAGGATTTTTCCCTGAATTTTTGGGGATTTTTCCCTGAATTTTGGGGATTTTTTTCACTCAAATTTTTGGGATTTTTGCCCAATTTTTTGGGGAATTTTTGCCCAATTTATTTGGATCTAACTCAATTTTTTTCCTAATTTTTGGAGGATTTTCCCCTGAATTTTTGGAGATTTTTCACTCCAATTATGGCGAATTTTTCCCCTGAATTTTGGGGATTTTTCCCCAAATTTTGGGGATTTTCCCTGAATTTTTGGGATTTTCCTCCAATTTTTCAGGATTTAACCCAAATTTTTGGTGGATTTTGCCCAATTTTTGCCCAATTTTTTGAGGATTTTCCCCTCAATTTTAGGGATTTTTTTTTCCTCCCATTTTGGGGATTTTTACCCCAATTTTTTGGGATTTTTGCCCAATTTTTTGGGGGATTTTTGCCCAAGTTTTTTGGATCTAACCCAATTTTTTGAGGATTTTCCCTTGAATTTTTGGGAATTTTTATCCACATTTTCAAGGATTTCCCCCAATTTTGGGGCTTTTCCCTGAATTTTTGGGAATTTTTATCCCCATTTTGGGGGATTTCCCCCAAATTTCAAAATTTTCCCTGAATTTTTGGGATTTTACCCAGACTTTTGGGGATTTTACCCCAATTTTTAAGGATATTGCCTCAGTTTTGGGGATTTTTATTCCAATTTTTGGGATTTTACCCCAATTTTTTTGGATTTTACCCCAATTTTTGCCCAATTTTTGAGGATTTTCCCTGAATTTTGGGGATTTTTTTTCCCCCAATTTTGGGGATTTTTTCCCTGAATTTTGGGGATTTTCCCTGAATTTTTGGGGATTTTCCCTGAATTTTTGGGATTTTACCCCAATTTTTTGGGATTTTTGCCCAATTTTTGCCCAATTTTTTGAGGATTTTCCTGAATTTTGGGGATTTTTTCCCCCAATTTTGGGTATTTTTTCCCTGAATTTTTGGGATTTTCCCTGAATTTTTGGGGATTTTTTACCCCCAATTTTGGGGATTTTCCCCTGAATTTTTGGGATTTTTTCCCTCCAATTTTTGGGATTTTCACCCAATATTTTTGGATCTAACCCAATTTTTTGAGGATTTTCTCTTGAATTTTTGGGAATTTTTATCCCCATTTTTAAGGATTTTCCCTGAATTTTTGGGATTTTCCACCAATTTTTGGGAGATTTTTGCCCAATTTTTTCCCAATTTTTTGAGGATTTTTCCCTGAATTTTAGGGATTTTTCCCCATAAATTTTGGGGATTTTCCCCTGAATTTTTGGGGATTTTTAGCCTCATTTTTTGGGATTTTTACCCAATTTTTCCCAATTTTTGAGGATTTTCCCTGAATTTTGGGGGATTTTTTCCCTGAATTTTTGGGGATTTTTACCCCCAATTTGGGGGATTTTCCCCTGAATTTTTGGGATTTTACCCCAATTTTTTGGGATTTTCACCCCAATATTTTTGGATCTAACCCAAATTTTTGAGGATTTTGGGGATTTTGGGGATTTTGGGGGTCCTCACTTTGTTTCTGCGGCGCCTCCCGGGGACACTTTTGGGGTAATCCTCGAGATCTTCGTCCTCATCCTCTGCAAAAATCCCCAAAATTCCCCCAAAATTCCTTCAGGAATCCCCAAAACTGCCCCAAATTCCCTTAAATCCCAAAATTCCACCCAAATCTCCCCAAAACCTCCCGGAATTCCCTTGAAATCCTCCTGAAAATTCCTAAAATCCCCCCCAAAAATTCCCCCAAATTGCCCCCAAAATCCCCCTAAAAACCCCAAATTCCCCCACAAAAAAAAAACCCTAAATCCTCTAAAATCCCCCTTAAAACGCCCCAAAATCCCCCAAAATTCCCCTTAAATCCCCCAAAACCTCCCTAAATCCCCCTTAAAATGCCCAAAATTCCCCTAAAATCACCCAAAATTCACCCAAAAATTCCCCCCAAAATCCCCCAGAATTCCCTTGAAATGTCCCAAATCCTCTCAAATTCCCACCAAAATCCCCCTAAATCCTCCCAAAATTCCCCGAATTCCCCTTAAATCCCCAAAACCTCCCTAAATCCCTTTGAAATCCCTAAAATTCCCCTAAAATCCCCCAAACGCCCCTAAATCCCCCTTAAAATTCCCCTTAAATCCCCTTTAAATCCCCCAAATCCTCTCAAATCCCCCTTAAAATTCCCAAATTCTCCCCAAAACCCCCTTTAAATCCCCAAAAATCCCCTAAATCCCCCAAAAATCCCCTTCAAATCCCCAAAAATCCCCTTTTAAATCCCTCAAATCCCTCTTAAAAATCCCCAAAATCCCCCAAATCCCCTTTTAATCCTCCCAAAAAATCCCCCAAAAATCCCCTTTAAACCCCCAAAAAATCCCCTTTAAATCCCCCCCCAAAATCCCCCAAAATTCCCCTCAAATCCCCCAAAAAATCCCCAAAAATCCCCCAAAGAATCCCCAAAAGTCCCCTTTAAATGCCCCCAAAACCTCCCTAAATCCCTCCAAATATCCCCCAAATCCTCTCAAATCCCCCCAAAATTCCCCCTAAATCCCCAAAAATCCCCTTTTAAATCCCTCAAATCCCCCTTAAAATTCCCCCAAATCCCCCCAAAAATCCCCTTAAATTCCCCAAATTCCCCCAAAAATCCCCTTTAAACCCCCAAAAATCCCCTTTAAATCCCCTTTAAATCCCCAAAAATCCCCTTTAAATCCCCTTTAAACGCCCAAAAATCCCCTTTAAATCCCCTTTAAATCCCCAAAAATCCCCTTTAAATCCCCTTTAAACGCCCAAAAATCCCCCAAAAATCCCCTTTAAATCCCCTTTAAACCCCCAAAAAATCCCCCAAAAATCCCCTTTAAATCCCAAAAAAAATCCCCCAAAATTCCCACAAAAATCCCCAAAAAATCCCCTTTAAACCCCCAAAAAATCCCGCAAAATTCCCCTCAAATCCCCCAAAAATCCCGCAAAAATCCCCTTTAAACCCCCTTTAAACCCCCAAAAATCCCCTTTAAATCCCCTTTAAACCCCCAAAAATCCCCTTTAAATCCCCTTTAAACCCCCAAAAAATCCCCTTTAAACCCCCAAAAAATCCCCCAAAAATCCACTTTAAATCCCCTTTAAACCCCCAAAAATCCCCTTTAAATCCCCTTTAAAGCCCCAAAAAATCCCCCAAAAATTCCCCAAAAATCCCCTTTAAATCCCCTTTAAATCCCCTTTAAACCCCCCAAAAATCCCCCAAAAATCCCCTTTAAACCCCCAAAAATCCCCTTTAAATCCCCTTTAAATCCCCTTTAAACCCCCAAAAATTCCCTTTAAATCCCCTTTAAACCCCCCAAAAAATCCCCCAAAAATCCCCTTTAAACCCCCTTTAAACCCCCAAAAATCCCCTTTAAATCCCCCCAAAAAATACCCCTAAATTCCCCTCAAATCCCTCCAAAATCCCCCAAAAATCCCCCAAAAAATCCCCTTTAAACCCCCCAAAAATCCCCTTTTAAATCCCTCAAAATTCCCCTCAAATCCCCCAAAAAATCCCCTTTAAACCCCCAAAAATCCCCCAAAACCCCCCAAAATTTCCCTCACCGCTCTCTGACAGCTCCAAATCTGATTCCTCCTCTTCCTCCTCTTCCTCCTCTTCCTCCTCCTCCTCCTCCTCCTCCTCCTCCTCCTCCTCCTCCTCCTCCCCCCCGAGCTCCCTCAGGGTCTCCAGGGCCCCCTCGGCGTCCCCGGCCCGGAGCTGCTGAGCCCGGAGCCGCCGCAGCACCCGCAGCTGGGAATTGGGGGTGAGAATGAACCGAAAACATCCAAATTAGGCCGGAAAATATCCCCAAAGTGGCCCTAGAAATGGTGGAATGGTCTAGGATTCGGAAAAAATCCCCAAATTGCCAAAAAATTCCCAAAAAATTGCCAAAAAATTCCCTCAAAATTCCCCCAATCCCCACCTGCAGCTGAGGGGCCCCGGGGTTCTGGGGGGGGGTCACAGAGGAACCAAGAATGCAAAAATGTCCCAAAAATGTCCCAAAAATCTCCCCAAAAATGGTAAAATTCTCTAGGATTCGAAAAAATCCCCAAATTCCAAAAAAATTCCCTCAGAATTCCCCAAAAATTCCCTCAAAATTCCCTCAAAATTCCCCCAATCCCCACCTGCAGCTGAGGGGCCCCGGGGTTCTGGGGGGGGTCACAGAGGAACCAAGAATGCAAAAATGTCCCAAAAATGGCCCAAAAATGTCCCAAAAATCCCCCTAAAAATGGTAAAATTCTCTAGGATTGGGAAAAATCCCAAAATTCCCAAAAAATTCCCAAAAAATTCCCCCAAAATTCCTCCAATTCCCAACCTGCAGCTGAGGGGCCCTGGGGTTCTGGGGCCGAGAATGCAAAAATGCCCCAAAAATGCTCCAAAAATCTCCCCAAAAATCCCTCTAAAAATGGTGGAATGATCTAGGATTCGGAAAAATCCCAAAAATTCCCCAAAAATTCCCTCAAAATGCCCCCAAAATTCCCTAAAAATTCCCCCAATCCCCACCTGCAGCTGAGGGGCCCTGGGGATCTTGGGGGGGGGCCACAGAGGAACCAAGAATGCAAAAATGTCCCAAAAATGTCCCAAAAATGCCCTAAAAATGGTGAAATGGTCTAGGATTCAAAAAAATCCCAAAATTCCCCAAAAATTCCCTCAAAATTCCCTCAAAATTCCCAAAAATTCCCTCAAAATTCCCTCAAAATTCCCCCACCTGCAGCTGAGGGGCCCTCGGGTTTCAGGGGGGTCACGGAGTAACCAAGAATGCAAAAAATGTCCCAAAAATGTCCCAAAAATGCCCCAAAAATTGCCCTAAAAATGGAAAAATTCTCTAGGATTCGAAAAAATCCCAAAATTCAAAAAAAATTCCATCAAAAAATTCCCTCAAAATTCCCTCAAAATTCCCCCAATCCCCACCTGCAGCTGAGGGGCCCCGGGGTTCTGGGGGGGGTCGCAGAGTAACCAAGAATGCAAAAAATGTCCCAAAAATGTCCCAAAAATCCCCCTAAAAATGGTAAAATTCTCTAGGACTCGGAAAAATCCCCAAATTCCCAAAAAATTCCCTCAAAATTCCCAAAAAATTCCCCCAAATGCCCCAATCCACACCTACAGCTGAGGGGCCCTGGGGGGGTCACGGAGTAACCAAGAATGCAAAAATGTCCCAAAAATGCCCCAAAAATGTCCAAAAAATGTCCCAGAAATCCCCCTAAAAATGGTAACATTCTCTAGGATTCGGAAAAATCCCAAAATTCCCAAAAAATTCCCTCAAAAATCCCTCAAAATTCCCACCTGCAGCTGAGGGGCCCCGGGGTTCTGGGGGGGGTCACAGAGGAACCAAGAATGCAAAAATGTCCCAAAAATGTCCCAAAAATGTCCCAAAAATCCCCCTAAAAATGGTAAAATTCTCTAGGATTGGGAAAAATCCCAAAATTCCCAAAAAATTCCCTCAAAATTCCCTCAAAATTCCCCCAAATGCCCCAATCCCCACCTGCAGCTGAGGGGCCCTGGGGGGGGGGTCACAGAGGAACCAAGAATGCAAAAATGTCCCAAAAATGTCCCAAAAATCCCCTAAAAATGCCCCAAAAATCTCCCCAAAAATGGTAAAATTCTCTAGGATTCGAAAAAATCCCAAAATTCCGAAAAAATTCCCTCAAAATTCCCTCAAAATTCCCCCAATTCCCAACCTGCAGCTGAGGGGCCCCGGGGATCTTGGGGGGGGGGGTCACAGCGGAACCAAGAATGCAAAAATGTCCCAAAAAATGTCGGAAAAATTCCAAAAAATGCCCCCAAAATTGTCCTAAAAATGGTAAAATTCTCTAGGATTCGGAAAAATCCCAAAATTCCCAAAAAATTCCCTCAAAATTCCCAAAAAATTCCCAAAAAATTCCCCCAATTCCCAACCTGCAGCTGAGGGGCCCCGGGGTTCTGGGGGGGATCACAGAGTAACCAAGAATGCAAAAATCTCCCAAAAATGCCCTAAAATGTCCCAAAAATGCCCCAAAAAAGTCCCAAAGATCCCTCTAAAAGTGGTGAAATGGTCTAGGATTCGAAAAAATCCCAAAATTCCCCAAAAATTCCCAAAAAATTCCCCCAAAATTCCCCCAATCCCCACCTGCAGCTGAGGGGCCCTGGGGATCTTTGGGGGGGGGTCACAGAGGAACCAAGAATGCAAAAATGTCCCAAAAATGTCCCAAAAATGTCCCAAAAATGCCCCAAAAATGCTTCAAAAATCCCCCAGAAATTTCCAAAAAAACCCTAAAAAAATCCCCTAAAAAACACAAAAAAATCAGCAAAAAAAAAACCCAAAATCCCCCAAAAATTTTCAAAAAAACTCTACAAAATAAAAAAAAAATCCTTAAAAAATAATTAAAAATCCCCTAAAAACACAGAAACAATCAGCAAAAAAATCCCCCAAAAGTTCCCCAAAAAATCCCCCAAAAATTTCCAACATAACCCTAAAAAATAAAAAAAAAATCCTTTAAAAATAATGAAAAAATCCCCTAAACAAAACACCAAAAAACCAAAATTACCAAAAAATGACCAGTCCCCCAAAAATCACCCAGAAATTTCCAAAAAAACCCCAAGAAATTTTTAAAAATCCTTAAAAAATAATGAAAAACTCCCCTAAAAAAAGCACCAAGAATACAAAAAAAATCTCAAAAAATCCCCAAAAAAATCCCAAAAAATCCCTGAGAATCTCCCTAAAAACCTCAAAAAATTCCCAAAAAATCACCCAAAAAACCCCCAAAAGCCACCAAAAATTCCCTAAACCACCCAAAAATCCCCCAAAAAACCCTAAAAAATCCTAAAATATCACCCAAAGAACCCCAAAAATCCTAAAAAATCCCCCAAAAAAACCCAAAAATCCTAAAAAATCACCCAAAGAGCCCCAAAAATCCTAAAAAATCCCCCAAAAACCCCCAAAAATCCTAAAATATCACCCAAAGAGCCCCAAAAATCCTAAAATATCACCCAAAGAGCCCCAAAAATCCTAAAAAATCACCCAAAGAGCCCCAAAAATCCCCCCAGATTTGTTAAAAAACCCCAAAAAATCCCACAGAGACCCCAATGGCACCCACAGGGTCCCCAGTGGCACCCATAGAGCCCCAATGGCACCCATAGAGCCCCAGTGGCACCCACAGGGTCCCCATTGGCACCCATAGAGGCCCCATTGGCACCCATAGAGGTCCCAATGGCACCCACAGCCCCAGTGGCACCCATAGAGCCCCAGTGGCACCCATAGGTGCCCCCATTGGCACCAATAGAGCCCCAGTGGCACCCATAGAGGCCCCAACAGCACCCACAGCCCCATTGGCACCCATAGAGCCCCAGTGGCACCCATAGAACCCCAGTGGCACCCATAGAGACCCCAATAGCACCCACAGGGTCCCCATTGGCACCCAGAGAGCCCCAGTGGCACCCATAGAGCCCCACTGACACCCATAGAGTCCCCAGTGGCACCCATAGAGGCCCCAGTGGCACCCACAGGGTCCCCAATGGCACCCATAGAGCCCCAGTAGCACCCATAGGTGCCCCAGTAGCACCCAGAGCCCCAGTGGCACCCATAGAACCCCAGTGGCACCCATAGAGCCCCAGTAGCACCCATAGAGGCCCCAACAGCACCCACAGCCCCAATGGCACCCATAGAGCCCCAGTGGCACCCATAGAGCTCCATTGACACCCATGGAGCCCCAGTAGCACCCATAGGTGCCCCCATTGGCACCCACAGCCCCAATGGCACCCATAGAGGCCCCAGTAGCACCCATAGAGCCCCAGTGGCACCCATAGAGGCCCCAATAGCACCCACAGCCCCAGTGGCACCCATAGAACCCCAGTGGCACCCATAGAGGCCCCATTGGCACCCACAGGGTCCCCATTGGCACCCAGAGAGCCCCAGTGGCACCCATAGAGCCCCAATGGCACCCATAGAGCCCCAGTAGCACCCACAGGGTCCCCAATGGCACCCATAGAGCCCCATTGGCACCCATAGAGCCCCAATGGCACCCATAGAGCCCCAGTAGCACCCACAGGGTCCCCAATGGCACCCATAGGGGCCCCAATAGCACCCATAGGGTCCCATTGGCACCCACAGCCCAAGTAGCACCCATAGAGCCCCAATAGCACCCATAGGTGCCCCCATTGGCACCCATAGGGTCCCATTGGCACCCATAGAGGTCCCAGTGGCACCCATAGAGTCCCCAGTGGCACCCACAGGGTCCCCATTGGCACCCATAGAGCCCCAGTGGCACCCATAGAGGCCCCAATAGCACCCATAGAATCCCCAGTAGCACCCATAGAGCCCCAGTAGCACCCATGGAGCCCCAATAGCACCCATAGGGTCCCAGTAGCACCCACAGGGTCCCCATTGGCACCCATGCAGTCCCAGTAGCACCCATAGAGCCCCAGTGGCACCCACAGCCCCAATGGCACCCATAGAGACCCCAATAGCACACATAGGGTCCCCATTGGCACCCATAGAATCCCCACTGACACCCATAGAACCCCAGCAGCACCCATAGAGGCCCCATTGACACCCATAGGTGCCCCCATTGGCACCAATAGAGCCCCAGTGGCACCCATAGAGGCCCCAACAGCACCCACAGCCCCATTGGCACCCATAGAGCCCCAGTGGCACCCATAGAGCCCCAGTGGCACCCATAGGGTCCCCTTTGGCACCCATAGAGCCCCAGTGGCACCCATAGAGCCCCAGTAGCACCCATAGAGCCCCAGTGGCACCCACAGCCCCAGTGGCACCCATAGGGGCCCCAATAGCACCCACAGCCCCAATGGCACCCATGGAGCCCCACTGACACCCATGGAGCCCCAGTAGCACCCATAGGTGCCCCCATTGGCACCCACAGCCGCAATGGCACCCATAGAGACCCCATTGACGCCCATAGAGCCCCAGTGGCACCCATAGAGCCCCAGTGGCACCCATAGAGGCCCCATTGCCACCCACAGGGTCCCCATTGGCACCCAGAGAGCCCCAGTGGCACCCATGGGTGCCCCCATTGGCACCTGCAGCCGTCGGTCGCCGGCGCTGCGGGCGCAGCCCAGGGCGCTCTGCAGGGGGGGCAGCACCTGGGCCGGGGCGGAGCCTAAATCCTCTAGGGCCAGAGCCACGTTCAGCCACGTCCGGCACTCCTGCAACACAGGGGGACGAGGGGATTTAGGAACATCAGGGTTAGGGGATTTAGGAACAGTGATTGGAGCCTAAATCCTCTAGGGCCAGAGCCACGTTCAGCCACGTCTGGCACTCCTGCAACACAGGGGGACGAGGGGATTTAGGAACAGTGATTGGAGCCTAAATCCTCTAGGGCCAGGGCCACGTTCAGCCACGTCCGGCACTCCTAGGAACACAGGGACGAGGGGATTTAGGAACCCTAAACAAGGGGATTTAGGAACAGTGATTGAAGCCTAAATCCTCTAGGGCCAGAGCCACATTCAGCCACGTCCGGCACTCCTGGGAACAACACGGGCACGAGGGGATTTAGGAACATTGATTGGAGCCTAAATCCTCTAGGGCCAGAGCCACGTTCAGCCACGTCCGGCACTCCTGCAACACAGGGACGAGGGGATTTAGGAACATCGGGATTGGAGCCTAAATCCTCTAGGGCCAGGGCCACGTTCAGCCACGTCCGGCACTCCTGCAACACAGGGACGAGGGGATTTAGGAACAGGGATTGGAGCCTAAATCCTCTAGGGCCAGGGCCACGTTCAGCCACGTCCGGCACTCCTGGAACAGGGGGACGAGGGGATTTAGGAACATCAGGATTGGAGCCTAAATCCTCTAGGGCCAGAGCCACGTTCAGCCACGTCCGGCACTCCTGCAACACAGGGGGACGAGGGGATTTAGGAACATCGGGATTGGAGCCTAAATCCTCTAGGGCCAGGGCCACGTTCAGCCACGTCCGGCACTCCTGGAACACAGGGGGACGAGGGGATTTAGGAACATCAGGGTTAGGGGATTTAGGAACAGTGATTGGAGCCTAAATCCTCTAGGGCCAGAGCCACGTTCAGCCACGTCCGGCACTCCTGGAACACAGGGACGAGGGGATTTAGGAACAGTGATTGGAGCCTAAATCCTCTAGGGCCAGGGCCACGTTCAGCCACGTCCGGCACTCCTGGGAACAACACGGGGACGAGGGGATTTAGGAACAGTGATTGGAGCCTAAATCCTCTAGGGCCAGGGCCACGTTCAGCCACGTCCGGCACTCCTGGGAACAACACGGGGACGAGGGGATTTAGGAACATCGGGGGTTAGGGGATTTAGGAACCCTGACAGTGGGGGTTAGGGGGTTTAGGAACCCTGACAGTGGGGGGTGAGGAGATTTAGGAGCCCTAAAATGGGGGATTTAGGAACCCTGACAGTGGGGGATTTGGGTATTTAGGAAACCTAAAGATGGGGATTTAGGGATTTAGGAACCCTGACAGTGGGGGTTAGGGGATTTAGGAACCCTAACAACGAGGGGTTATGGGATTTAGGAGCCCTGACAGTGGAGGATTAGGGGATTTGGGAACATCAGGATTCGGGGATTTAGGAACCCTAAAAATGGAGGATTTGGGGTTTTAGGAACATCGGGATTAATGGATTTAGGAACATCAGGATTAGGGGATTTAGGAACATTGGGATTTGGAGATTTAGGAACCCTAAAAATTGAGGATTTGGGGATTTAGGAACACTGGGATTTGAAGATTTGGGAACATGAGGATTTGGGATTTAGGATCAGGGATTAGGGGATTTAGGATCAGGATTTTGGAATTTGGGGATTTAGGACCCGGAATTCGGGATCAGGAATGCAGAGATCAGGAATTTGGGGATTAGGAGATTTAGGATCTGGAATTTGGAGATTTAGGACCTGGAATTTGGGTTTAGGGGATTCAGGATCAGAGATTTGTGATTTGGGGATTTAGGATCGTAAATTTGGAGATTTAGGATTTAGGATCAGGAATTTAGGATTTTGGGGATTAGGGGATTTAGGATCCAGAATTAAGGGTTTGGGATCAGGAATTTGAAATCAGGGATTTGGGATTAGGGGATTTAGGATCAGGGTTTTGGGATTAGGGGATTTAGGCGCAGGAATTTGGGGATTGAGGATCAGGGATTGGCGATTTAGTATCAGGGTTTACTTAGGGGATTTAGGAGCACTCCCTTGGGATTTTTATTGGGAATTTGGGATCAGAAATTTGGGGATTTAGGATCAGGGATTTGGGATTTTGGGTTTTGGGGGATTTAGGATCAGGGCTTAGGGGGTTTAGGAGCGCTCCCACCTCCAGGGGTTCCTCTGGAAGTGCTGCAGGGCCCGGCAATGTGGGCTGGAATTTGGGGTTTTTATTGGGAATTTGGGGATTTAGGAGCACGGATTTGGGGATTTTTGGGCTTAGGGGGTTTAGGAGCGCTCCCACCTCCAGGGGTTCCCCTTTCCTGAGCTCCAGCTCCCTCTGGAAGTGCTGCAGGGCCCGGCAATGTGGGAACGGCCTCAGGGATTTGGGGTTTTTATTGGGAATTTGAGGCTTAGGGGATTTAGGATCAGAATTTGGGGATTTAGGGGATTTAGGCTCAGGGCTTAGGGGGTTTAGGAGCGCTCCCACCTCCAGGGGTTCCCCTTTCCTCAGCTCCAGCTCCCTCTGGAAGTGCTGCAGGGCCCGGCAATGTGGGAACGGCCTCAGGGATTTGGGGTTTTTTGTAGGGAATTTGGGGATTTAGGGGATTTAGGATCAGGGCTTAGGGGGTTTAGGAGCGCTCCCACCTCCAGGGGCTCCCCTTTCCTCAGCTCCAGCTCCCTCTGGAAGTGCTGCAGGGCCCGGCAATGTGGGCTGGAATTTGGGGTTTTTATTGGGAATTTGGGGATTTAGGAGCACGGATTTGGGGATTTTTGGGCTTAGGGGGTTTAGGAGCGCTCCCACCTCCAGGGGCTCCCCTTTCCTGAGCTCCAGCTCCCTCTGGAAGTGCTGCAGGGCCCGGCAATGTGGGAACGGCCTCAGGGATTTGGGGTTTTTATTGGGAATTTGAGGCTTAGGGGATTTAGGAGCACGGATTTGGGGCTTAGGGGATTTAGGCTCAGGGCTTAGGGGGTTTAGGAGCGCTCCCACCTCCAGGGGTTCCCCTTTCCTCAGCTCCAGCTCCCTCTGGAAGTGCTGCAGGGCCCGGCCGTGCTGGCCCAGGTCCCGGAAGGTGGCGCCGAGGCTGACGTGGATCACGGCCAGGTCCCGGCCCGGCAGCCCCAGGGACTCGGCCAGGGAGAGCTGGGAGAGGGAAATTGATGGAAAATTAATGAAAAATCAATTACAAAATTAATTAAAAACTAATTTAAAATTAATTGAAAATTAATTAAAAATTAATTAAAATTAATTAATAAAATAATTTAAAATTAGTTTAAAATCAATTAAAATTATTTAAAAATTAGTTTAAAATCAATTAAAATTATTTAAAAATTAATTACAATATTAATTAAATTAAAAATTAATAAAATAATTAAAATTTAATTTAAAATCAATTAAAATTATTTAAAAATTAATTACAATATTAATTAAATTAAAAATTAATAAAATAATTAAAATTTAATTTAAAATCAATTAAAATTATTTAAAATTTAATTACGATATTAATTAAAAGTAATGAAATATTAATTACAAATTAATGAATTAAAAATTAATTTTAAAATTAATTTTAAATTAATTAATAAAAATTAATTAAAAATAATTTTAAATTTAATTAAAAATTAATTTAAAATTAATTAATAAAATAATTAAAAATTAATTTAAGATATATTAAAATTGTTTAAAATTAATTATGATATTAATTAAAATTAATTAAAAATTAATAAAATATTAAAATTTTATTTAAAATCAATTAAATTTGTTCATAAATTAATTACGATCTTAATTAAATTTAATTAAAAATTAATTTAAAATTAATTAATAAAATAATTTAAAATTATTTTAAGACATATTAAAATTATTTAAAAATTAATTACGATATTAATTAATATTAATTAAAAATTAATTAAAAATTAATGAATTAAAAAGTAATTTTAAAATTAATTTAAAATTAATTAATAAAAATTAATTAAAAATAATTTTAAGTTTAATTAAAAATTAATTTAAAATTACTTTATAAAATAATTAAAAATTATTTAAGATATATTAAAATTATTTAAAAATTAATTACTATATTAATTAAAAGTAATGAAAAATTAATTAAAAATTAATGAATTAAAAATTAATTTAGATATTAAATAAAAATTATTTTAAAATTAATTACAATATAATTAAAATTAATTAAAAATTAATTAATAAAATAATGAATTAAAATTAATTTTAAAATTAATTTAAAATTATTTATAAAAATTAATTTTAAACTAATTAAAAATAATTAAAAATTAATTTAAAAATAATTAATAAAATAATTAAAATTAATTTAAAAATTAATTTAAACTATTTAAAAATTAATTACAATATTACTTAAAATTAATTTTAAATTAATTTTAAAATTAATGAATTAAAAATTTAATTTAAAAATTAATTTAAAAACTAATTACAAAATTAATGAATTCAAAAATTAACAAAGAAATCAGAAACGAGTAGGAGAAAATTAAAAGAAAAAATAATTAGGAAAAAAATTCTACAATTAACTGTCAAAAGATTTGGGAAAAAAATCTACCTAAAATCAGGGAAAAATCCCCCAAATCTGAAAAAAATCCCCAAAAATTCCCCCAAAATCACCAAAAAATCACCAAAAAAATCACAAAATGTTCCCCAAAAATCACTAAAAAAACCCCCAAAGAAATTAAAAAAAAATCCCAAAAAAACCCCCAAAAAATCAGGAAAAAAATCCCCCAAAATAAAAAAAAAAATCTGAAAAAAATCCCCAAAATCACCAAAAAGTCGCAAAAAAATCCCCCAAAAATCACTAAAAAAAAACCCACAAAGAAGTCCCAAAATAGAAAAAAATTCCCAAAAAACCCTACAAAAATCAGGAAAAAAATCCCCCAAAATCCGAAAAAAATGCGAAAAAAAATCTGAAAAAAAATCAATAAAAAATTGCAAAAAAATCTCCAAAAATAAAATTTAAAAAAACCCCAAAGAAATCCCAAAAAAACCCCAAAAAATCCCCAAAAAAACCCCAAAAATCAGGAAAAAATTCCCCAAAATGGAAAAAAAATCTGAAAAAAAATCCCAAAAAATCACCAAATAATCACAAAAAAAATCCAAAAAATTACTAAAAAACCCACAAAGAAATCCCCAAAAAACAACAAAAAAAAAATCCCCAAAAAACCCCTAAAAAACAGGAAAAAAAAAATCTCCCAAAAACTGAAAAAAAATCCAAAAAATTCTTCCAAAAATCGCCAAAAAATCGCCAAAAAATCTCCAAAAATCACTAAAAAACCCAAAGAAATCCCAAAAAAATCTGTAAAAAATTCCCCAAAATAAAAAAAAAAATCCAAAAAATCCTTCCAAAAATCACCAAAAAATCACCAAAAAATTCCTCAAAAATCAATTAAAAAACCCACAAAGAAATCCCAAAAAAACCCCCAAAAAATTCCCAAAAAAATCAGGAAAGAATCCCCCCAAATCCAAAAAAAATCCAAAAAAAGTTCCAAAAATCACCAAAAAATCGCGAAAAAATTCCCTTAAAATCATTTAAAAAACCACAAAGAAATCCCAAAAAACATCCCACAAAAAACAGGAAAAAATCCCCCAAAATCTGAAAAAAAGCCCTAAAAAGTCTGAAAAAAATCATCAAAAAATCACCAAAAAAAATCCCCAAAAATCACTTAAAAAACCCACAAAGAAATCCCAAAAAACCAAAAAATAAATCCCCCAAAAAACACTAAAAAAAGCCAAAAGAAATCCCAAAAAAGAAAAATAAAAAAAATCCGCAAAAACCCCCCCCAAAAAATCAGGAAAAGAATCCGAAAAAAATCTGGAAAAAATCTGAAAAAATCTTCCAAAAATCACCAAAAAATCCCCAAAAATCACTAAAAAATCCCCAAAGAAATCCCAAAAAAATCCCAAAAAAAATCCCCAAAAAAATCCCCAAAAAATCAGGAAGAAATTCCCCAAAATCCGAATTAAATGAAAAAAAATCACCAAAAAAATCCCAAAAAAATCCCAAAAAATCCCCTAAAAAATCTCCAAAAATCAGAATAAAATCCCTAAAATCCCAGGAAAAAATCCCCCAAATCCCCATTTTTTGCCCAAATTCCCAAATTTGCCCCAAATCCCCCGAAATTCCCCAATCCCACATCCTGTACCTGCTTCTGGTAGAACTCGGCCGCCCTCTGGAAGAGGCCGAGCCGGGCCAGGCTGTCCCCGAGGCGCTCGCACAGGGCCAGGGCCAGCGAGGGGACAGCGGGGTCAGCGCGGGCCAGGGCGGAGAGACAGCGGCACACCCGGGACACTGCGGGGACAGTGGGGACATTGGGGACACTCAGGGACAGTGGGGACATCGGGGACATCGGGGACATCGGGGACATTGGGGGACATTGGGGACATTGGGGACATTGGGGACCTTGGGGACACTCAGGGACAGTGGGGACAGTGGGGACATTGGGACATTGGGGACATTGGGGACATGGGGGACACTGGGGACATTGGGGACAGTGGGGACATTGGGGTGACAGGGCCAGCGAGGGGACAGCGGGGTCAGCGCGGGCCAGGGCGGAGAGACAGCGGCACACCCGGGACACTGCGGGGACAGTGGGGACATGGGGGACAGTGGGGACATAGGGGACAGTGGGGACATCGGGGACATCGGGGACATGGGGGACATTGGGACACTCAGGGACAGTGGGGACAGTGGGGACATTGGGACATTGGGGACATTGGGGACAGTGGGGACATTGGGGACAGTGGGGACATTGGGGACATTGGGGACATTGGGGACATCGGGGACAGTGGGGACATTGGGGACATTGGGGACATCGGGGACAGTGGGGACATCGGGGACATTGGGGACATTGGGGACATTGGGGACACTCAGGGACAGTGGGGACATTGGGGACATTGGGGACATTGGGGACATTGGGGACATTGGGGTGACAGGGCCAGCGAGGGGACAGCGGGGTCAGCGCGGGCCAGGGCGGAGAGACAGCGGCACACCCGGGACACTGCGGGGACATCGGGGACACTCAGGGACATTGGGGACACTCAGGGACATCGGGGACATCGGGGACATTGGGGACACTCAGGGACATTGGGGACATTGGGGACACTCAGGGACAGTGGGGACATTGGGACATTGGGGACATTGGGGGCATTGGGACATTGGGGACACTCAGGGACATTGGGGACATTGGGGACATTGGGGACATCGGGGACATTGGGGACAGTGGGGACACTCAGGGACATTGGGGACATTGGGGACATTGGGGACAGTGGGGACATTGGGGACATCGGGGACATCGGGGACATCGGGGACATTGGGGACAGTGGGGACATCGGGGACATGGGGGACATTGGGGACACTCAGGGACATCGGGGACATCGGGGACATGGGGGACATTGGGGACACTCAGGGACATTGGGGACATTGGGGACATTGGGACATTGGGGACAGTGGGGACATTGGGGACATTGGGGGCATTGGGACATTGGGGACATTGGGGGCATTGGGACATTGGGGACATTGGGGTGACAGGGCCAGCGAGGGGACAGCGGGGTCAGCGCGGGCCAGGGCGGAGAGACAGCGGCACACCCGGGACACTGCGGGGACATCGGGGACATTGGGGACATTGGGGACACTCAGGGACACTGGGGACACTCAGGGACACTGGGGACACTCAGGGACACTGGAGCTCTTGGGGACCTTGGGGACCTTGGGGACACTCACAGAGGGACCTTGGGGACCTTGGGGACCCTCAGGTGCCCCTGAGGAGCCGTTTTGGTGCCACCCGGGGCCATTTTCACCATTTTGGTGCCACCTGGAGCCACCTGGCACCACCCGCTGCCATTTTTTGCCATTTTGGACATTTTGGTGCCATTCTGAGCCACTTTTTGCCTTTTAACCCCATTTTTTGCCCTTTTTTCCCTTTTAGCCCCATTTTGCTGCCACTTTTTGCCCTTTTAGCCCCATTTTTTGCCATTTCAGCCCCATTTTGCTGCCACTTTTTGCCATTTTAGCCCCATTTTTGCCCTTTTTTGTATTTTCGTGCCACTTTTTTCCCTTTTAGCTCCGTTTTGGTGCCACTTTTTGCAATTTTACCCCCATTTTGCTGCCTTTTTTTTTGCCTTTTTTTTGCATTTTGCTGCCATTTTTTGCCCTTTTTTGCCCTTTTAGCCCCATTTTGGTGCCATTTCATTTTGGTTCCATTTTTTGCCATTTTTAGCCCCATTTTTTGCCCTTTTTTGTATTTTAGTGCCATTTTTTGCCCTTTTACCCCCATTTTGGTGCCATTTTGCTGCCATTTTTTGCATTTTAGAGCCGTTTTTTGCCCTTTTACCCCCATTTTGGTGCCCTTTTTTGCCATTTCTTTGCCCTTTCAGCCCCATTTTTTGCCGTTTTTTGCCATTGTAGCCCCATTTTTTGCCCTTTTAGCCCCATTTTGGTGCCATTTTCATCAATTTTAGCCCCATTTTGCTGCCATGTTTTGCCCTTTTATCCCCATTTTGGTTCCATTTTTTTGCAATTTTTGCCCCATTTTTTCCCTTTTACCCCCATTTTGCTGCCATTTTTTGCCCTTTTTTGTCCTTTCAGCCCCATTTTTTTGCATTTTAGCCCCAGTTTGGTGCCATTTTTGCCCTTTTATCCCAATTTTTTGCCATTTTTTGCCCTTTTAGCCCCATTTAGGTTCCATTTTTTGCCATTTTCTGCAATTTTAGCCCCATTTTGGTGCCGTTTTCAGCAATTTTAGCCCCATTTTGGTGCTGGTTTTTGCCCTTTTTTTACATCTTAGTGCCATTTTTTGCCCTTTCAGCCCCATTTTGGGACCAATTTTTGGTGCCATTCTGAGCAACTTTTTGCCCTTTGGGTGCCATTTTTTGCCATTTTTTGCCCTTTTAGCCCCATTTTGGTGCCATTTTTGCCCTCTTTTGCATTTTAGTGCCGTTTTTTGCCCTTTTAGCCCCATTTTTTGCCCTTTTAGCCCCATTTTGGTGCCATTTTCATCAATTTTAGCCCCATTTTGCTGCCATGTTTTGCCCTTTTAGCCCCATTTTGGTGCCATTTTTTTGCAATTTTTGCCCCATTTTTTCCCTTTTACCCCCATTTTGCTGCCATTTTTTGCCCTTTTTTGTCCTTTCAGCCCCATTTTTTTGCATTTTAGCCCCAGTTTGGTGCCATTTTTGCCCTTTTATCCCAATTTTTTGCCTTTTTTTGCCCTTTTAGCCCCATTTTGGTGCCATTTTTTGCCATTTTCAGCAATTTTAGCCCCATTTAGGTTCCATTTTTTGCCATTTTCTGCAATTTTAGCCCCATTTTGGTGCCGTTTTCAGCAATTTTAGCCCCATTTTGGTGCTGGTTTTTGCCCTTTTTTTTACATTTTAGTGCCATTTTTTGCCCTTTCAGCCCCATTTTGGTGCCCTTTTTTGCCATTTTTTGCCATTTTTGCCCCATTTTTTGCCCTTTCAGCCCCATTTTGGTGCTGGTTTTTGCCATTTTTTGCCGGTTTTGCCCCATTTTTTGCCATTTTTTGCCGTTTTTGCCCCATTTTTTGCCCTTTCAGCCCCATTTTTTGCATTTTTTGCCGTTCCCAGCCCTTGGCTGCGCTGACCGTGCCGCAGGCCGTGCCGGGCTCTCTGTCCGTCCGCGCTGTCCGTCTGTCCCAGGCTCAGGGCCCGGCGCAGCGCCCGCCTGGCGCCCTCGAAATCCCCCAGGGACAGCAGCACCTGCAGGGGAAACGGGGGTGAGAGAGCCCCAAAACTGCCGGGAAATGGGGGAAAAACCCCGAAATTCCTGGGCAAAAATCCCAAAATTTACCAGGAAAAAATCCCAAAATTTACCAGAAAAATTCCCAAAATTACAAGAAAAAATTCCCAACATTTACCAGAAAAAATCCCAAAATTACAAGAAAAAAATTCCCAACATTTACCAAAAAAAAATCCCAAAATTACAAGAAAAAAATTCCCAACATTTACCAAAAAAAATATCCCAAAATTACAAGGAAAAATTCCCAACATTTACCAAAAAAAAATCCCAAAATTACAAGGAAAAATTCCATGGAATTATAAAAAAATTCCACCCCTAAATTTCATGGAATTATCGAAAAAAATCCTAAAATTCCATTTAAAAAATCCAAAAATTACAGAAAAAAAATCCATGGAATTATGGAAAAAACTCCTGAAATTCCAGGGAAAAAATCCCAAAATTTACCCAAAAAAAATCCTAAAATTACAAGAAAAAATTCCATGGAATTGTGGGAAAAAATCTGGAAATTCCAGAGAAAAAAAATCCCAAAATGACAAGGAAAAATTCCATGGAATTATCAAAAAATTCCTCCCCAAAATTCCATGGAATTATCAAAAAAAAATCCTAAAATTCCTCAAAAAAAAATCCCAAAATTACCAAAAAAAATCCATGGAATTATGGGGGAAAAAATCCTGAAATTCCAGAAGAAAAATCCCAAAATTTACCCAAAAAAATCCCAAAATTGCAAGAAAAAATTCCATGGAATTATCAAAAAATTCCCCCCCAAAATTCCATGGAATTATGGAAAAAAAATCCTGAAATTCCAGGGAAAAAATCCCAAAATATACCAAAAAAATCCCAAAATTACAAGAAAAATTCCCCCCCTCAAAGTTCCATGGAATTATCAAAAAATTCCTCCCCAAAATTCCATGGAATTATGGAAAAAAATCCTGAAATTCCAGAAAAAAAATCCCAAAATTATAAAAAAAATCTATGGAATTATGGAAAAAGATACAGAAATTCCAGAAAAAAAATCCCGATATTACCAAAAAATTCTATGGAATTATGGAAAAAATCCTGAAATTCCACGGAAAAAAATCCCAAAATTTACCAAAAAAATTCCCAAAATTTACAAAAAAAAAATCCGAAAATTGCAAGAAAAAATTCCATGGAATTATCAAAAAATTCCCCCCCAAAATGCCATGGAATTATCAAAAAAATATCCTGAAATTCCAGGAAAAAATCCCAAAATTGCAAGAAAAAATTCCATGGAATTATCCCCAAAAAAATTCCTAAAATTTCCCCCCAAAATCCCCTGGAGTTACCAAAAAATCCCATGAAATTAAATTTAAAAAAATCTCAAAATTAATTAAAAAAAAAATTCCCAAAATTTCCGAAGAATTCCATGGATCTGCCCAGAAAATCCCTAAAAAATCCTAAAAAATTCAAAGAAAAAAATTCAAAGAAAACTAAAAAAAAAAAATTAAAAGAAAAATCGCAAAAATCCCCAAAAAATCCCCAAAGAAACACAAAAAATTCCAAAAAAAATCCCAAAAATTCCCTCGTTTTCCAAAATTCTACAAATACCTGAACAGTCATAAAAAGCCACCAGGAAAATCCTAAAAAAAATTGCAAAAAAATCACAAAAAAATCACAAAAAAATCACCAAAAAAATCACAAAAAAAATCACAAAAAAATTGGGAAAAAACGCAAAAAAAAATCCAAAAAAATTCCCAAAAAATTCCCCAAATTGCCCAATGAAAAGTGGAAAAACACCAGGAAAATTTCTTGAAAATTCCCAAAAAAAACTGCCAAAAAAATTCCCAAAAAATCACCAAAAAATCCCAAAAAAATCGCTAAAAAATCCCCGAAAAAAAACCGAAAAAATCCCAAAAGATTCCCAAAAAATTCCCCAAATCCCTCAATAAATGGTGGGAAAATCCTGGGAAAAATATTTTAAAAAATCCAGGAAAATTCCTAAAAAATGTCGTGAAAATGGCGAAAAATCGCAAAAAATGCCCAAAAATTGAAAAAAAATTCCCCCAAAAATTGAAAAAAAATTCCCCAAATTGCCCAATCAAAAGTGGGAAAACAGCAGGAAAATTTCTCGAAAATTCCCAAAAAATCCAAAAAAAAAAAAAAAAAAAAAAAAAAAAAAAAGCCAAAAAAAAAAAGACAAAAAAAATCGCGAAAATTCGCAAAAAATTCACAAAAAAATTCCCAAAAAATCCCAAAAAAATCCCAAAAATTCCCCAAAAAATTCCCCAAATCCCTCAATAAATGGTGGGAAAATCCTGGGAAAAATTTTTTTTAAAATCCAGGAAAATTCCTAAAAAAATGTCGCAAAAATTGCGTAAAATCGCGAAAAAATTGTAAAAAAATTCCCAAAAAATTTCCCCAAATTGACCAATGAAAAGTGGGAAAACAGCAGGAAAATTTCTCGAAAATTCCCAAAAAATCTGCCAAAAAAATTCTGGAAAAATCGCAAAAATTTGCAAAAACTTCACAAAAGTCTCCAAAAAAACCCCAAAAAAGCCCAAAAAATTCCCCCAAAAAAATCCCCAAATTGCCCAATGAAAAGTGGAAAACAGCAGGAAAATTTCTCGAAAATTCCCAAAAATCTGCAAAAAAAATGACAAAAAAATCGCGAAAATTCACAAAAAATTCACAAAAAATCCCCGAAAAAATCCAAAAAAAACCCCCAAAAAATCCCAAAAAATTCCCCAAAACTCCCGGAATGTTCTGGAATGTTCTGGAATGTTCTCACCTGTCCCAGGTGGGCCTGGGCCTCCCCCTGCAGCCGGGGCTCCCCAAGGTTCCGGGCGCAGTCGCGGCTCCACAGGGACCCCAAAAATTCCCAAAAAATCCCCAAAAAAATCACGAAAAAATCGCCAAAAAAATCCCAAAAAATTCCCAAAAATTTTTCCCCAAATTGACCAATGAAAAGTGGAAAAAAGCCAGGAAAATTTCTCGAAAATTCCCCAAAAATCTGCCAAAAAAAATGAAAAAAAATTCGCGAAAATTCGCAAAAAATTCACAAAAAATCCCGGAAAAAATCCCAAAAAAATCCCAAAAAATTCCCAAAAATTCCCCAAATCTCCTGGAATGTTCTGGAACGTTCTCACCTGTCCCAGGTGGGCCTGGGCCTCCCCCTGCAGCCGGGGCTCCCCGAGTTTCCGGGCGCAGTCGCGGGCGCGGCCGAGGCTCCTCAGGGATCCCTGGGGGTCCCGGCAGCGCTGCAGGAGCAGCCCCAGGTTCAGGTGGGCCCGGAATTGATCCTCCAGGGACTGGGAGGCACTGGGGGAAAACGGGAGAAAATTCCGGAAATTCCCAGCCCTGATCGCCTAAAAATGGGAATTCCCAAAGTCCCAATCCCAAAAAAAAATCCCAAGCCCAAAACTCCCAAATTCCCCAAAATCCAAATCCCAAAATTCTCCCAAAATTCCCAAAATCCAATCCCAAAACTCCTAAAATTCCATTTCAAGATTCCCCAAATCCAATCCCAAAAACGTCCAAAATTCTCTCCAAAATCCCAATCCCAAAACTCCCCAAATTCTCTCCAAAATTCCCAAATTTCCAATCCCAGATTCCCAAAATTCCCATCCCAGATCCTGCGGGGACTGGGAGGCACTGGGGGAAAACAGGAAAAAATTCCAGAAATTTTGCTCCTAAATCCCCTAAAAATGGGAATTCCCAAAATCCCAATGCTCCAAAAAAAATCCCAAGCCCAAAACTCCCAAATTCCCCAAAATCCAAATCCCAAAATTCTCCCAAAATTCCCCAAATCCAATCCCAAAAACGTCCAAAATTCTCTCCAAACTTCCCCAAAATCCCAATCCCAAAACTCCCCAAATTCTCTGCAAAATTCCCAAATTTCCAATCCCAGATTCCCAAAATTCCCATCCCAGATCCTGCATGGACTGGGAGGCACTGGGGGAAAACGGGAGAAAATTCCGGAAATTTTCCTCCTAAATCCCCTAAAAATGGGAATTCCCAAAATCCAAGCCCAAAAAAAATCCCAAGCCCAAAACTCCCAAATTCCCCAAAATCCAAATCCCAAAATTCTCCCAAAATTCCGAAAATCCAATCCCAAAACTCCCAAAATTCTCCCAAAATTCCCAAAATCCAATCCCAAAAACGTCAAAATTCTCTCCAAAATTCCCCAAAATCCCAATCCCAAAACTCCCCAAATTCTCTCCAAAATTCCCAAATTTCCAATCCCAGATTCGCAAAATTCCCATCCCAGATCCTGCGGGGACTGGGAGGCACTGGGGGAAAACAGGAAAAAATTCCAGAAATTTTGCTCCTAAATCCCCTAAAAATGGGAATTCCCAAAATCCCAATGCTCCAAAAAAAATCCCAAGCCCAAAACTCCCAAATTCCCCAAAATCCAAATCCCAAAATTCTCCCAAAATTCCCCAAATCCAATCCCAAAAACGTCCAAATTCTCTCCAAACTTCCCCAAAATCCCAATCCCAAAACTCCCCAAATTCTCTGCAAAATTCCCAAATTTCCAATCCCAGATTCCCAAAATTCCCATCTCAGATCCTGCAGGGACTGGGAGGCACTGGGGGAAAACGGGAGAAAATTCCGGAAATTTTCCTCCTAAATCCCCTAAAAATGGGAATTCCCAAAATCCCAATGCTCCAAAAAATCCCAAGCCCAAAACTCCCAAATTCCCCAAAATCCAAATCCCAAAATTCTCCCAAAATTCCCAAAATCCAATCCCAAAACTCCCAAAATTCTCCCAAAATTCCCAAAATCCAATCCCAAAAACGTCAAAATTCTCTCCAAAATTCCCCAAAATCCCAATCCCAAAACTCCCCAAATTCTCTCCAAAATTCCCAAATTTCCAATCCCAGATTCCCAAAATTCCCATCCCAGATCCTCCAGGGACTGGGAGGCACTGGGGGAAAATGGGAAAAAATTACGAAAATTTTGCTCCTAAATCCCCTAAAAATGGGAATTCCCAAAATCCCAATCCCAAAAAAAAATCCCAAGCCCAAAACTCCCAAATTCCCCAAAATCCAAAACCCAAAATTCTCCCAAAATTCCCCAAATCCAATCCCAAAAACGTCAAAATTCTCTCCAAACTTCCCCAAAATCCCAATCCCAAAACTCCACAAATTCTCTGCAAAATTCCCAAATTTCCAATCCCAGATTCCCAAAATTCCCATCTCAGATCCTGCAGGGACTGGGAGGCACTGGGGGAAAACGGGAGAAAATTCCGGAAATTTTCCTCCTAAATCCCCTAAAAATGGGAATTCCCAAAATCCAAGCCCAAAAAAAAATCCCAAGCCCAAAACTCCCAAATTCCCCAAAATCCAAATCCCAAAATTCTCCCAAAATTCTCCCAAAATCCAATCCCAAAACTCCTAAAATTCCATTTCAAGATTCCCCAAATCCAATCCCAAAAACGTCCAAAATTCTCTCCAAAATTCCCAAATTTCCAATCCCAAAACTCCCCAAATTCTCTCCAAAATTCCCAAATTTCCAATCCCAGATTCCCAAAATTCCCATCTCAGATGCTGAGGGGACGGGGAGGCACTGGGGGAAAATGGGAAAAAATTCCGGAAATTTTGCTCCTAAATCCCCTAAAAATGGGAATTCCCAAAATCCCAAGCCCAAAAAAAAATCCCAAGCCCAAAACTCCCAAATTCCCCAAAATCCAAAACCCAAAATTCTCCCAAAATTCTCCCAAAATCCAATCCCAAAACTCCTAAAATTCCATTTCAAGATTCCCCAAATCCAATCCCAAAAACGTCCAAAATTCCCCAAAATCCCAATCCCAAAACTCCCCAAATTCTCTCCAAAATTCCCAAATTTCCAATCCCAGATTCCCAAAATTCCCATCCCAGATCCTGCGGGGACTGGGAGGCACTGGGGGAAAACAGGAAAAAATTCCAGAAATTTTGCTCCTAAATCCCCTAAAAATGGGAATTCCCAAAATCCCAATGCTCCAAAAAAATCCCAAGCCCAAAACTCCCAAATTCCCCAAAATCCAAATCCCAAAATTCTCCCAAAATTCCCAAAATCCAATCCCAAAACTCCCAAAATTCTCCCAAAATTCCCAAAATCCAATCCCAAAAACGTCAAAATTCTCTCCAAAATTCCCCAAAATCCCAATCCCAAAACTCCCCAAATTCTCTCCAAAATTCCCAAATTTCCAATCCCAGATTCCCAAAATTCCCATCCCAGATCCTCCAGGGACTGGGAGGCACTGGGGGAAAATGGGAAAAAATTACGAAAATTTTGCTCCTAAATCCCCTAAAAATGGGAATTCCCAAAATCCCAATCCCAAAAAAAAATCCCAAGCCCAAAACTCCCAAATTCCCCAAAATCCAAAACCCAAAATTCTCCCAAAATTCCCCAAATCCAATCCCAAAACTCCTAAAATTCCATTTCAAGATTCCCCAAATCCAATCCCAAAAACGTCCAAAATTCTCTCTAAAATTCCCCAAAATCCCAATCCCAAAACTCCCCAAATTCTCTCCAAAATTCCCAAATTTCCAATCCCAGATTCCCAAAATTCCCATCTCAGATGCTGAGGGGACGGGGAGGCACTGGGGGAAAATGGGAAAAAATTCCGGAAATTTTGCTCCTAAATCCCCTAAAAATGGGAATTCCCAAAATCCCAATCCAAAAACGCCAAAAATTTCCAAAATTTGCCCCAAAAATCCTTTCCAAAACTTCCAAAATTCCAATCCCAGATCCCAAGAAATCCAAGCCCAGATTCCAAAAATTCACAAATTCCCAAAACCCCGAAAAGTTCCCAAAATTCTCCCTAAAATTCCCCAAAATTCCAATCCCAGATTCCCAAAAATCTCCTCCTAAATTCCCAATCCCAAAACTCCCAAAATTCTCCCAAAAACTCCCAAAATCCCATCCCAAAACTCCCCAAAATTCCCAAAAATCCCAATGCCAAATTCCCGAAAGTCCCAATCCCAAAATCCCAAAATTCCCAAATCCCCAGAATCCCAAAATTCTCCCAAAAACTCCCAAAATCCAATCCCAAAACTCCCAAAATCCTCTCCCAAAATTCCCCAAAATCCAATCCCAAATTCCCAAAATTCTCTCAAATTCCCTCTCGAAGCTCCAAAACACCCAAAAATCCCCCCCAGAAGTCCCAAAATTCCATCCCAAAAATCCCAAAAATCCCAAAATCCAATCCCAAAGTTCCTAAAATCCCATCCCAGAATTCCCAAAATCCCAAATCCCATCCCAAAATCCCCAAATCCAACCCCAAAACTCCCAAGAGCTCCCAAAATCCTCTCCCAAATTCCCTCCCCAAGCCCCAAATTCCAGCCCAAAACCTTCAAACATCCCCCCAAAATCCCCAAAATTCCAGCCCAGAATTCCCAAAAATTCCCCAAATCCCATTCCAAAATTCCCCAAATCCATTCCCAGATCACCAAATTCCCCAAATCCAATCCCAAAATCCCCAAATCCAACCCCAAAACTCCCAAGGGCTCCCAAAATCCTCATCCAAATTCCCTCTCCATGGTCCAAATTCCAGCCCAAAACCCCCAAAAATCCCCCCCAGAATTCCCAAAAATCGCCCCCAAATCCCCCAAACTCCCTCCAAAGCTCCCAAATCCCCTCCCCAGCATTCCCAGCATTCCCAGCATTCCCGGAATTCCCGGATTTTCCCGTACTCGGCCCAGTGGAGGCTGTCCCAGAGCAGCCTGGAGCATTCCCGGGGCTTCCCCTGCCTGGGAACCCCCAAACCCCAACCTCAAAATCCCCAAAATTCCATCCCAGAATTACCAGGATTCCCAAATCCAATCCCAAAATTCCCAAAATCCATTCCCAGATCCCCAAAATTCCTAAAATCCCATCCCAAAATCCCCAAATCCAACCCCAAAACTCCCAAGAGCTCCCAAAATCCTCTCCCAAATTCCCTCTGGAACCTCCAAATTCCAGCCCAAAACCTTCAAAAATCCCCCCCAAAATCCCCAAAATTCCATCCCAAAATTCCCCAAAATCTCCAAAATCCAATCCCAAAATTCCCAAAATCCATTCCCAGATCCCCAAAATCCCCAAATCCAATCCCAAAACTCCCAAGAGCTCCCAAAATCCTCTCCCAAATTCCCTCTCAAAGCTCTGAATTCCAGCCCAAAACCCCCAAAAATCCCCCCCAAAATCCCCAAAATTCCATCCCAGAATTCCCCAAAATTCCCCAAATCCAATCCCAAAATCCCCCAAATCCATTCCCAGGATTCCCAAAATCCCCAAATCCAATCCCAAAAATTCCCAAATCCAATCCCAAAACTCCCAAGAGCTCCCAAAATCCTCTCCCAAATTCCCTCTCCATGCTCCAAATTCCAGCCCAAAACCCCCAAAAATCCCCCCCAAAATCCCCAAAAATCGCTCCCAAATCCCCCAAACTCCCTCCAAAGCTCCCAAATCCCCCCCCAGCATTCCCAGCATTCCCGGAATTCCCGGAATTCCCGGATTTTCCCCGTACTCGGCCCAGTGGAGGCTGTCCCAGAGCAGCCTGGAGCATTCCCGGGGCTTCCCCTGCCTGGGAACCCCCAAACCCCAACCTCAAAATCCCCAAAATTCCATCCCAGAATTCCCAAAATTCCCCAAAATCCAATCCCAAAGTTCCTAAAATCCAATCCCAAAATCCCAAAATCCATTCCCAGATCCCCAAAATCCCCAAATCCAACCCCAAAACTCCCAAGAGCTCCCAAAATCCTCTCCCAAATTCCCTCTGGAACCTCCAAATTCCAGCCCAAAACCTTCAAAAATCCCCCCCAAAATCCCCAAAATTCCATCCCAAAATTCCCCAAAATCTCCAAAATCCAATCCCAAAATTCCCAAAATCCATTCCCAGATCCCCAAAATCCCCAAATCCAATCCCAAAACTCCCAAGAGCTCCCAAAATCCTCTCCCAAATTCCCTCTCCAAGCTCCGAATTCCAGCCCAAAACCCCCAAAAATCCCCCCCCCAAAATCCCCAAAATTCCAGCCCAGAATTCCCAAAATTCCCCAAAATCCAATCCCAAAGTTCCTAAAATCCAATCCCAAAATCCCCAAATCCATTCCCAGATCCCCAAAATCCCCAAATCCAATCCCAAAACTCCCAAGAGCTCCCAAAATCCTCTCCCAAACTCCCTCTCCATGCTCCAAATTCCAGCCCAAAACCCCCAAAAATCCCCCCCAGAATTCCCAAAAATCGCCCCCAAAGCTCCCAAATCCCATTCCCAGCATTCCCAAAATCCCCAAAATCCAATCCCAGATCCCGAAAATCCCCAAATCCAATCCCAAAACTCCCAAGGGCTCCCAAAATCCTCTCCCAAATTCCCTCTGGAACCTCCAAATTCCATCCCAAAACCCCCAAAAATCCCCCCCAAAATCCCCAAAATTCCATCCCAAAATTCCCCAAAATCTCCAAAATCCAATCCCAAAATTCCCAAAATCCATTCCCAGATCCCCAAAATTCCTAAAATCCCATCCCAAAATCCCCAAATCCAACCCCAAAACTCCCAAGAGCTCCCAAAATCCTCTCCCAAATTCCCTCTGGAACCTCCAAATTCCAGCCCAAAACCTTCAAAAATCCCCCCCAAAATCCCCAAAATTCCAGCCCAGAATTCCCCAAAATTCCCCAAATCCAATCCCAAAATTCCCAAAATCCATTCCCAGATCCCCAGAATTCCCAAATCCCATCCCAAATTCCCCAAATCCAATCCCAAAACTCCCAAGAGCTCCCAAAATCCTCCCCCAAATTCCCTCTCCATTTTCCGCTCCAAATTCCAGCCCAAAACCCCCAAAAATCCCCCCAGAATTCCCAAAATTCCATCCCAAAAATCCCAAAATCCAATCCCAAAGTTCCTAAAATCCAATCCCAAAATCCCCAAATCCATTCCCAGATCCCCAAAATTCCCCAAATCCAATCCCAAAACTCCCAAGAGCTCCCAAAATCCTCTCCTGAAATTCCCTCTCCAAGCTCCAAATTCCAGCCCAAAACCCCCAAAAATCCCCCCCAAAATCCCCAAAATTCCATCCCAAAATTCCCCAAAATCTCCAAAATCCAATCCCAAAATTCCCAAAATCCATTCCCAGATCCCCAAAATCCCCAAATCCCATCCCAAAACTCCCAAGAGCTCCCAAAATCCTCTCCCAAATTCCCTCTCAAAGCTCTGAATTCCAGCCCAAAACCTTCAAAAATCCCCCCAGAGTCCCCAAAATTCCAGTCCAGAATTCCCCAAAATTCCCCAAATCCAATCCCAAAATTCCCCAAATCCATTCCCAGATCACCAAATTCCCCAAATCCAATCCCAAAATCCCCAAATCCAACCCCAAAACTCCCAAGAGCTCCCAAAATCCTCTCCCAAATTCCCTCTGGAAGCTCCAAATTCCAGCCCAAAACCCCCAAAAATCCCCCCCAGATTTCCCAACATTCCATCCCAAAATTCCCCAAAATCCAATCCCAAAGTTCCTAAAATCCAATCCCAAAATCCCCAGATCCATTCCCAGATCCCCAAAATCCCCAAATCCAACCCCAAAACTCCCAAGAGCTCCCAAAATCCTCTCCCAAACTCCCTCTGGAAGCTCCAAATTCCAGCCCAAAACCTTCAAAAATCCCCCCCAAAATCCCCAAAATTCCCCAAATCCCATCCCAAAATTCCCCAAATCCATTCCCAGATCATCAAATTCCCCAAATCCAATCCCAAAGTTCCTAAAATCCCAACCCAGAATTCCCAAAATCCCAAATCCCATCCCAAAATCCCCAAATCCAATCCCAAAACTCCCAAGAGCTCCCAAAATCCTCTCCCAAATTCCCTCTGGAAGCTCCAAATTCCAGCCCAAAACCCCCAAAAATCCCCCCCAAAATCCCCAAAATTCCATCCCAGAAATCCCAAAATCCAATCCCAAAGTTCTTAAAATCCAATCCCAAAAATCCCCAAATCCATTCCCAGATCCCCAAAATCCCCAAATCCAATCCCAAAACTCCCAAGAGCTCCCAAAATCCTCTCCCAAACTCCCTCTGGAACCTCCAAATTCCAGCCCAAAACCTTCAAAAATCCCCCCCAAAATCCCCAAAATTCCATCCCAGAATTCCCCAAAATTCCCCAAATCCCATCCCAAAATTCCCCAAATCCATTCCCAAAATCCCCAAATCCAATCCCAAAACTCCCAAGAGCTCCCAAAATCCTCTCCCAAATTCCCTCTCCAAGCTCCAAATTCCAGCCCAAAACCCCCAAAAATCCCCCCCAAAATCCCCAAAAATCGCTCCCAAATCCCCCAAACTCCCTCCAAAGCTCCCAAATCCCCTCCCCAGCATTCCCAGCATTCCCAGCATTCCCGGAATTCCCGGATTTTCCCCGTACTCGGCCCAGTGGAGGCTGTCCCAGAGCAGCCTGGAGCATTCCCGGGGCTTCCCCTGCCTGGGAACCCCCAAACCCCAACCTCAAAATCCCCAAAATTCCATCCCAGAATTCCCAAAATTCCCCAAAATCCAATCCCAAAGTTCCTAAAATCCAATCCCAAAAATCCCCAAATCCATTCCCAGATCCCCAAAATCCCCAAATCCAACCCCAAAACTCCCAAGAGCTCCCAAAATCCTCTCCCGAACTCCCTCTGGAAGCTCCAAATTCCAGCCCAAAACCCCCAAAAATCCCCCCAGAATTCCCAAAATTCCATCCCAAAAATCCCAAAATCCAATCCCAAAGTTCCTAAAATCCAATCCCAAAATCCCCAAATCCATTCCCAGATCCCCAAAATTCCCCAAATCCAATCCCAAAACTCCCTAGAGCTCCCAAAATCCTCTCCCAAATTCCCTCTGGAACCTCCAAATTCCAGCCCAAAACCTTCAAAAATCCCCCCCAGAATTCCCAAAATTCGATCCCAAAATTCCCCAAAATCTCCAAAATCCAATCCCAAAATTCCCAAAATCCATTCCCAGATCCCCAAAATCCCCAAATCCCATCCCAAAACTCCCAAGAGCTCCCAAAATCCTCTCCCAAATTCCCTCTCAAAGCTCTGAATTCCAGCCCAAAACCTTCAAAAATCCCCCCAGAATCCCCAAAATTCCAGTCCAGAATTCCCCAAAATTCCCCAAATCCAATCCCAAAATTCCCCAAATCCATTCCCAGATCACCAAATTCCCCAAATCCAATCCCAAAATCCCCAAATCCAACCCCAAAACTCCCAAGAGCTCCCAAAATCCTCTCCCAAATTCCCTCTGGAAGCTCCAAATTCCAGCCCAAAACCCCCAAAAATCCCCCCCAAAATCCCCAAAATCCCATCCCAAAATTCCCCAAAATCTCCAAAATCCAATCCCAAAATTCCCAAAATCCATTCCCAGATCCCCAAAATCCCAAAATCCCATCCCAAAATCCCCAAATCCAATCCCAAAACTCCCAAGAGCTCCCAAAATCCTCTCCCAAATTCCCTCTCCATGCTCCAAATTCCAGCCCAAAACCCCCAAAAATCCCCCCCAAAATCCCCAAAAATCGCTCCCAAATCCCCCAAACTCCCTCCAAAGCTCCCAAATCCCCTCCCCAGCATTCCCAGCATTCCCAAATTTCCCGGAATTCCCGGATTTCCCCCGTACTCGGCCCAGTGGAGGCTGTCCCAGAGCAGCCTGGAGCATTCCCGGGGCTTCCCCTGCCTGGGAACCCCCAAACCCCAACCTCAAAATCCCCAAAATTCCATCCCAGAATTCCCAAAATTCCCCAAAATCCAATCCCAAAGTTCCTAAAATCCAATCCCAAAATCCCCAAATCCATTCCCAGATCCCCAAAATCCCCAAATCCAATCCCAAAACTCCCAAGAGCTCCCAAAATCCTCTCCCAAACTCCCTCTGGAAGCTCCAAATTCCAGCCCAAAACCCCCAAAAATCCCCCCCAAAATCCCCAAAATTCCAGCCCAGTATTCCCAAAATTCCCCAAATCCAATCCCAAAATCCCCAGATCCATTCCCAGATCCCCAAAATCCCCAAATCCAATCCCAAAACTCCCAAGAGCTCCCAAAATCCTCTCCCAAATTCCCTCTCAAAGCTCTGAATTCCAGCCCAAAACCTTCAAAAATCCCCCAAGAATCCCCAAAATTCCAGCCCAGAATTCCCCAAAATTCCCCAAATCCAATCCCAAAATTCCCCAAATCCATTCCCAGATCACCAAATTCCCCAAATCCCATCCCAAAATCCCCAAATCCAATCCCAAAACTCCCAAGAGCTCCCAAAATCCTCTCCCAAATTCCCTCTCCAAGCTCCGAATTCCAGCCCAAAACCCCCAAAAATCCCCCCCCCCAAATCCCCAAAATTCCAGCCCAGAATTCCCCAAAATTCCCCAAATCCAATCCCAAAATCCCCCAAATCCATTCCCAGGATTCCCAAAATCCCCAAATCCAATCCCAAAAATTCCCAAATCCAATCCCAAAACTCCCAAGAGCTCCCAAAATCCTCTCCCAAATTCCCTCTGGAAGCTCCAAATTCCAGCCCAAAACCCCCAAAAATCACCCCCAGAATTCCCAAAAATCGCTCCCAAATCCCCCAAACTCCCGCCAAAGCTCCCAAATCCCCTCGCCAGCAGTCCCAGCATTCCCGGAATTCCCGGATTTTCCCGTACTCGGCCCAGTGGAGGCTGTCCCAGAGCAGCCTGGAGCATTCCCGGGGCTTCCCCTGCCTGGGAACCCCCAAACCCCAACCTCAAAATCCCCAAAATTCCATCCCAGAATTACCAGGATTCCCAAATCCAATCCCAAAATTCCCAAAATCCATTCCCAGATCCCCAAAATTCCTAAAATCCCATCCCAAAATCCCCAAATCCAACCCCAAAACTCCCAAGAGCTCCCAAAATCCTCTCCCAAATTCCCTCTGGAACCTCCAAATTCCAGCCCAAAACCTTCAAAAATCCCCCCCAAAATCCCCAAAATTCCATCCCAAAATTCCCCAAAATCTCCAAAATCCAATCCCAAAATTCCCAAAATCCATTCCCAGATCCCCAAAATCCCCAAATCCAATCCCAAAACTCCCAAGAGCTCCCAAAATCCTCTCCCAAATTCCCTCTCAAAGCTCTGAATTCCAGCCCAAAACCCCCAAAAATCCCCCCCAAAATCCCCAAAATTCCATCCCAGAATTCCCCAAAATTCCCCAAATCCAATCCCAAAATCCCCCAAATCCATTCCCAGGATTCCCAAAATCCCCAAATCCAATCCCAAAAATTCCCAAATCCAATCCCAAAACTCCCAAGAGCTCCCAAAATCCTCTCCCAAATTCCCTCTCCATGCTCCAAATTCCAGCCCAAAACCCCCAAAAATCCCCCCCAAAATCCCCAAAAATCGCTCCCAAATCCCCCAAACTCCCTCCAAAGCTCCCAAATCCCCCCCCAGCATTCCCAGCATTCCCGGAATTCCCGGAATTCCCGGATTTTCCCCGTACTCGGCCCAGTGGAGGCTGTCCCAGAGCAGCCTGGAGCATTCCCGGGGCTTCCCCTGCCTGGGAACCCCCAAACCCCAACCTCAAAATCCCCAAAATTCCATCCCAGAATTCCCAAAATTCCCCAAAATCCAATCCCAAAGTTCCTAAAATCCAATCCCAAAATCCCAAAATCCATTCCCAGATCCCCAAAATCCCCAAATCCAACCCCAAAACTCCCAAGAGCTCCCAAAATCCTCTCCCAAATTCCCTCTGGAACCTCCAAATTCCAGCCCAAAACCTTCAAAAATCCCCCCCAAAATCCCCAAAATTCCATCCCAAAATTCCCCAAAATCTCCAAAATCCAATCCCAAAATTCCCAAAATCCATTCCCAGATCCCCAAAATCCCCAAATCCAATCCCAAAACTCCCAAGAGCTCCCAAAATCCTCTCCCAAATTCCCTCTCCAAGCTCCGAATTCCAGCCCAAAACCCCCAAAAATCCCCCCCCCCAAAATCCCCAAAATTCCAGCCCAGAATTCCCAAAATTCCCCAAAATCCAATCCCAAAGTTCCTAAAATCCAATCCCAAAATCCCCAAATCCATTCCCAGATCCCCAAAATCCCCAAATCCAATCCCAAAACTCCCAAGAGCTCCCAAAATCCTCTCCCAAACTCCCTCTCCATGCTCCAAATTCCAGCCCAAAACCCCCAAAAATCCCCCCCAGAATTCCCAAAAATCGCCCCCAAAGCTCCCAAATCCCATTCCCAGCATTCCCAAAATCCCCAAAATCCAATCCCAGATCCCGAAAATCCCCAAATCCAATCCCAAAACTCCCAAGGGCTCCCAAAATCCTCTCCCAAATTCCCTCTGGAACCTCCAAATTCCATCCCAAAACCCCCAAAAATCCCCCCCAAAATCCCCAAAATTCCATCCCAAAATTCCCCAAAATCTCCAAAATCCAATCCCAAAATTCCCAAAATCCATTCCCAGATCCCCAAAATTCCTAAAATCCCATCCCAAAATCCCCAAATCCAACCCCAAAACTCCCAAGAGCTCCCAAAATCCTCTCCCAAATTCCCTCTGGAACCTCCAAATTCCAGCCCAAAACCTTCAAAAATCCCCCCCAAAATCCCCAAAATTCCAGCCCAGAATTCCCCAAAATTCCCCAAATCCAATCCCAAAATTCCCAAAATCCATTCCCAGATCCCCAGAATTCCCAAATCCCATCCCAAATTCCCCAAATCCAATCCCAAAACTCCCAAGAGCTCCCAAAATCCTCCCCCAAATTCCCTCTCCATTTTCCGCTCCAAATTCCAGCCCAAAACCCCCAAAAATCCCCCCAGAATTCCCAAAATTCCATCCCAAAAATCCCAAAATCCAATCCCAAAGTTCCTAAAATCCAATCCCAAAATCCCCAAATCCATTCCCAGATCCCCAAAATTCCCCAAATCCAATCCCAAAACTCCCAAGAGCTCCCAAAATCCTCTCCTGAAATTCCCTCTCCAAGCTCCAAATTCCAGCCCAAAACCCCCAAAAATCCCCCCCAAAATCCCCAAAATTCCATCCCAAAATTCCCCAAAATCTCCAAAATCCAATCCCAAAATTCCCAAAATCCATTCCCAGATCCCCAAAATCCTAAAATCCCATCCCAAAATCCCCAAATCCAATCCCAAAACTCCCAAGGGCTCCCAAAATCCTCTCCCAAATTCCCCCTGGAACCTCCAAATTCCAGCCCAAAACCCCCAAAAATCCCCCCCAGAATTCCCAAAAATCGCTCCCAAATCCCCCAAACTCCCTCCAAAGCTCCCAAATCCCCTCCCCAGCATTCCCAGCATTCCCGGCATTCCCGGAATTCCCGGATTTCCCCGTACTCGGCCCAGTGGAGGCTGTCCCAGAGCAGCCTGGAGCATTCCCGGGCGTTCCCCAGCGATTCCTGCACCAGCCCCAGGTTGAGGCAGAGGCGGCTCCGCATCTGAGCCAGCTCCGGAACGGGGACGGCGCCTGCGGGGTTTGGGAGCGGGGATTGGGGGGTTTAGGAGCGGGGATTTGGGATTTGGGAATTGGGGATTGAGGATTTGGGGGATTGAGGAGCGGGGATTGGGGGATTTAGGAGCGGGGATTTGGGATTTGGGGTTGGGGAATTGGGGATTGAGGATTTGGGGGATTGAGGAGCGGGGATTGGGGGGTTTAGGAGCAGGGGTTTGGGAGCGGGGATTGGGGGATTTAGGAGCAGGGGTTTGGGGGTTTGGGGTTGGGGGTTTAGGAGCGGGGATTGGGGGGTTTGGGAGTGGAGAATTGGGGATTTAGGAGCAGGGATTTGGGATTTGGGGTTGGGGAATTGGGGATTTGGGAGCGGGGATTGGGGGATTGGGGATTTGGGAGCAGGGATTGGGGGATTTAGGAGCGGGGATTTGGGGGTTTGGGATCCAGGATTGGGGGGTTTGGGAGCGGGGATTGGGGGATTTGGGATTGGGGGATTTAGGAGCAGGAATATGGGGGATTTGGGAGCAGGGATTGGGGGATTTAGGAGCAGGGATTGGGGGATTTGGGAGCAGGGACTGGGGGATTTAGGAGCGGGGATTGGGGGATTTAGGATCCAGGATTGGGGGATTTGGGGATCGGGGACTGGGGGATTTGGGATTTGGGGATTAAGGAACAAAATTTGGGGAGTTGGGGTTGGGAATTTGGGGATTTGGGGTTGAAATTTTGGGGATTTGAGGATTTGGGGTTGGGGGATTTGGGAGCAGGGATTTGGGGGGTTTAGGAGCGGGGATTGGGGATTTAGGAGCGGGGATTTGGGATTTGGAGATTTGGGATTGGGGGGTTTGGGATCCAGGATTGGGGGGTTTGGGAGCAGGGATTGGGGGATTTAGGAGCAGGGATTGGGGGGTTTGGGAGCGGGGATTGGGGGATTTGGGATTTGGGATTTGGGGTTGGGGATTTGGGAGCAGGGATTGGGGGTTTGGGATTTGGGGTTGGGGATTTGGGAGCAGGGATTGGGGGTTTGGGATCCAGGATTGGGGGGTTTGGGAGCAGAGATTTGGGGGTTTGGGATTGGGGGATTTGGGGATCCGGGATTGGGGGATTTGGGATTTGGGGATTAAGGAACAAAATTTGGGGAGTTGGGGTTGGGAATTTGGGGATTTTGGGTTGAAATTTTGGGGATTTGAGGATTTGGGGTTGGGAGATTTGGGAGCAGGGATTGGGGGGTTTAGGAGCGGGGATTGGGGATTTAGGAGCGGGGATTTGGGATTTGGTGATTTGGGGGTTTGGGATCCAGGATTGGGGGGTTTGGGAGCAGGGATTGGGGGATTTAGGAGCAGGGATTGGGGGGTTTGGGAGCGGGGATTGGGGATTTAGGAGCGGGGATTTGGGATTTGGTGATTTGGGGGTTTGGGATCCAGGATTGGGGGATTTGGGAGCAGGGATTGGGGGGTTTGGGGACTGGGGATTTGGGAGCAGGGATTGGGGGTTTGGGATTGAGGGATTTGGGAGCGGGGATTTGGGGATTTGGGAGTGGGGATTGGGGGATTTAGGAGCGTGGATTTGGGGATTTGGGGTTGGGGATTTGGGGATTGGGGATTGGGGGGTTTGGGAGCGGGGATTTCGAGGATTTGGAATTGGGGATTTGGGATCCAGGATTTGGGGGGTTTGGGAGTGGGGATTGGGGACTTGGGGTTGGGGGATTGGGGGATTTGGGAGCAGGGATTGGGGGTTGAAATTTTGGGGATTTAGGGATTTGGGATTGGGGGGTTTGGGAGCGGGGATTGGGGGGTTTGGGAGTGGGGATTGGGGGATTTGGGATTTGGGGTTGGGGATTTGGGAGCGGGGACTGGGGGGTTTGGGATCCAGGATTGGAGGATTTAGTAGCGTGGATTTGGGGATTTGGGAGTGGGGATTGGGGGATTTAGGAGCATGGATTTGGGGATTTGGGGTTGAAATTTTGGGGATTTAGGGATTTGGGATTGGGGGGTTTGGGAGCGGGGATTGGGGGATTTGGGATCCGGGATTGGGGGGTTTGGGAGCAGGGACTGGGGATTTAGGATGGAAATTCTGAGATTTAGGATCGAAATTTGGGGATTCAGGAACAAAATTTGGGGATTTGGGGTTGAAATTTTGGGGATTTGGGGATTTGGGATTGGGGATTTTGGGTATTTGGGGTTGGAAATTTGGGGATTTGGGATTGGGGATTTCGGGTGGAAATTCTGAGATTTGGGATCGAAATTTGGGGATTCAGGAACAAAATTTGGGGATTTGGGATTGGGGATTTGGGATGGAAATTTTGAGATTTAGGAACAAAATTTGGGGATTTGGGGTTGAAATTTTGGGGATTTGGGATCGGGAATTTGGGATCCGGGATTTGGGGGATTTGGGATTGAAATTCTGAGATTTAGGATGGAAATTTGGGGATTCAGGGAACAAAATTTTTCTCAAATGAAACTCCAAAAAAACCCTGAAAAACTCCCAAAGAAGCTCCCAAAATCCCCCAAAAATTCCCAAATTTTCCCCCAAAAATTCCCAAATTTTCCCCCAAAAATTCCCAATTTTCCCCAAAAATTCCCAAAAATCCCCCCCTCACCTTCCAGCTGGGTCTCCAGGATGTGGAGGCTGTTGTGGAACGCCTGCAGCGCCCGGCGCAGCGCGGTCGGAGCCCCCGAAATTCCCGAATTTCCTGCAATTCCCGAATTTCCCTGGGTGCCCTCGGCCTCCTGGGCCTCCTCGTTGATTTTTGGGAATTCTGGGAATTCGGGGATTTCGGGGATTTCGGGAATTTCGGGGCTTTCAGCCATGAAGAGGAAAGTGCGGCCGATGGTGGCCCAGGCGCGCTGCTGCTCCACGGGGTCCCGGAGGGAGCGGGCCAGGGACAGGTGCTGCAGCTGGTGCTGGGGCAAAAAACGGAAAATTGGGCAAAAATGGGGGAAAAATGGGAATTTTGGGAGAAATTTGGGAAAAAATTGGGAAAAAATTGGGAGAAATTGGGAGGAATTTTGAGCAATTTCTTGATCTGAGGCGTCACTGAGGGAGCGGGCCAGGGACAGGGGCTGGAGATGGGGCTGGGGCAAAAAAACAGCAAAATTGGAGAAAAATGGGAAAATTAGGAATAATTGGGGGGGATTCGGGAAAAAATTGGGAAAAAATTGGGAAAAAATTGGGAAAAAATTGGTTAAAATTGGGAGAAATTGGGAGGAATTTGCTGCTCTGAGGGGCCCGAGAGACGCCAGGGCTGGGAGAGGGGCTGGAGATGGGGCTGGGGGAAAAAGGGAAAAAAAGGGGAAATTTTTTAAAAATGGGAAAAATTGGGAGAAATTGGTAAAAAATGGCCGAGATTTGGGGGAATTTGGGAAAAAATTGGGAAAGAATTGGGTGAAAGAGTGAAAAAAATGGGGAACATAAGGAGAAAAATCAGGAGCGCGGCTGCTCTGAGGGGTCACTGAGGGAGCGGGGCAGGGACAGGGGCTGCAGCTGGGGCTGGGGGAAAAAACAGCAAAATTGGGGAAAATTGGGGGAAAAAATGGGGATTTTGGGGGAAATTTGGGAAAAAATTGGGAAAAAATTGGAGAAATTGGGAGGAATTGGGAGCAATTTGCTGCTCTGAGGGGCCCAAGAGACGCCAGGGCAGGGAGAGGGGCTGGAGATGGGGCTGAGGGAAAATCGGGGGAAAATGGGGAAAAAAGGTGGAAATTGGTTCAAATTGGGAAAAATGGGACATTTTGGGAGAAATTGGGGGGAAATTGGGAAAAAACCTGGGAAAAATTGGGAAAAAATTGGTTAAAATGGGGAGAAAGTGTGAGCAGTTTCTTGCTCTGAGGGGTCACTGAGGGAGCGGGCCAGGGACAGGGGCTGCAGCTGGGGCTGGGGCAAAAAACAGCAAAATTGGGAAAAAATGGGGAAATTGGTGAAAAATGGGGAAAAATGGGACATTTTGGGAGAAATTTGGGGGAAATTTGGGAAAAAATTGGGAAAATTTGGTTAAAATTGGGGGAAATTGGGAGGAATTTGCTGCTCTGAGGGGCCCGAGAGACACCAGGGCTGGGAGAGGGGCTGGAGATGGGGCTGAGGGAAAATGGGGGAAAATGGGGTGAAATTGGGGGAGAAAAGGGAAAAATTGGTTAAAAATGGGGAAACTGGGACAAATTAGGGGAATTTGGGAAAAAATAGGGAAAAAATTGGGTGAAAAAGAGAAAAAAATGGGAAAATGAGGAGGAAAATTAGGAGCGCGGCTGCTCTGAGGGGTCACTGAGGGAGCGGGCCCGGGACAGGGGCTGCAGCTGGGGCTGGGGCAAAAAACAGCAAAATTGGGCAAAAATGGGGAAAAAATGGGGATTTTGGGGGAAATTTGGGAAAAATTGGGAAAAAATTGGGGGAAATTGGGAGGAATTTGCTGCTCTGAGGGGCCCGAGAGACGCCAGGGCTGGGAGAGGGGCTGGAGATGGGGCTGAGGGAAAATCGGGGGAAAATGGGGAAAAAAGGTGGAAATTGGTTCAAATTGGGAAAAATGGGACATTTTGGGAGAAATTTGGGGGAAATTGGGAAAAAAAACTGGGAAAAATTGGGAAAAAATTGGTGAAAATGGGGAGAAATTTCGAGCAGTTTCTTGCTCTGAGGGGTCACTGAGGGAGCGGGCCCGGGACAGGGGCTGCAGCTGGGGCTGGGGGAAAAAACAGCAAATTGGGCAAAAATGAGGAAAAATGGGGAAATTGGGAAAAATGGGACATTTTGGGAGAAATTTGGGGGAAATTTGGGAAAAAAATTGGGAAAAATTGTTTAAAATTGGGGAAAATTGGGAGGAATTTGCGGCTCTGAGGGGCCCGAGAGACACCAGGGCAGGGAGAGGGGCTGGAGATGGGGCTGAGGGAAAATGGGGGAAAATGGGGTGAAATTGGGGGAGAAAAGGGAAAAATTGGTTAAAAATGGGGAAACTGGGACAAATTAGGGGAATTTGGGAAAAAATAGGGAAAAAATTGGGTGAAAAAGAGAAAAAAATGGGAAAATGAGGAGGAAAATTAGGAGCGCGGCTGCTCTGAGGGGTCACTGAGGGAGCGGGCCCGGGCCAGGGGCTGCAGCTGGGGCTGGGGCAAAAAACAGCAAAATTGGGCAAAAATGGGGAAAAAATGGGGATTTTGGGGGAAATTTGGGAAAAATTGGGAAAAAATTGGGGGAAATTGGGAGGAATTTGCTGCTCTGAGGGGCCCGAGAGACGCCAGGGCAGGGAGAGGGGCTGGAGATGGGGCTGAGGGAAAAATGGGGGGAAAATGGGGAAATTTTTTAAAAATGGGAAAAATTGGGAGAAATTGGTAAAAAATAGCCGAGATTTGGGGGAATTTGGGAAAAAATTGGGAAAGAATTGGGTGAAAAAGTGAAAAAAATGGGGAACATAAGGAGAAAAATCAGGAGCGCGGCTGCTCTGAGGGGTCACTGAGGGAGCGGGCCAGGGACAGGGGCTGCAGCTGGGGCTGGGGCAAAAAACAGCAAAATTGGGCAAAAATGGGGAAAAAATGGGGATTTTGGGGGAAATTTGGGAAAAAATTGGGAAAAAATTGGAGAAATTGGGAGGAATTGGGAGCAATTTGCTGCTCTGAGGGGTCCGAGAGATGCCGGGGCTGGGAGAGGGGCTGGAGATGGGGCTGAGGGAAAAAGGGAAAAAAAGGGGAAATTTTTTAAAAATGGGAAAAACTGGGAGAAATTGGTAAAAAATGGCCGAGATTTGGGGGAATTTGGGAAAAAATTGGGAAAGAATTGGGTGAAAAAGTGAAAAAAATGGGGAACATAAGGAGAAAAATCAGGAGCGCGGCTGCTCTGAGGGGTCACTGAGGGAGCGGGGCAGGGACAGGGGCTGCAGCTGGGGCTGGGGCAAAAAACAGCAAAATTGGGAAAAAATGGGAAATTGGTGAAAAATGGGGAAAAATGGGACATTTTGGGAGAAATTTGGGGGAAATTTGGGAAAAAATTGGGAAAATTTGGGGGAAATTGGGAGGAATTTGCTGCTCTGAGGGGCCCGAGAGACGCCAGGGCAGGGAGAGGGGCTGGAGATGGGGCTGAGGGAAAATGGGGGAAAATGGGGTGAAATTGTGGGAGAAAAGGGAAAAATTGGTTAAAAATGGGGAATTGGGAAAAACTGGGGAAACTGGGGGGAATTTGGGAAAAAATTGGGTGAAAAAGAGAAAAAAATGGGGAACATAAGGAGAAAAATCAGGAGCGCGGCTGCTCCACGGGGTCACTGAGGGAGCGGGGCAGGGACAGGGGCTGCAGCTGGGGCTGGGGGAAAAAACAGCAAAATTGGGCAAAAATGGGGAAATTGGTGAAAAATGGGGAAAAATGGGACATTTTGGGAGAAATTTGGGGGAAATTTGGGAAAAAATTGGGAAAATTTGGGGGAAATTGGGAGGAATTTGCTGCTCTGAGGGGCCCGAGAGACGCCAGGGCTGGGAGAGGGGCTGGAGATGGGGCTGAGGGAAAATGGGGGAAAATGGGGTGAAATTGGGGGAGAAAAGGGAAAAATTGGTTAAAAATGGGGAAACTGGGACAAATTAGGGGAATTTGGGAAAAAATAGGGAAAAAATTGGGTGAAAAAGAGAAAAAAATGGGAAAATGAGGAGGAAAATCAGGCGCGCTGCTGCTCCACGGGGTCACTGAGGGAGCGGGCCAGGGGCTGCAGCTGGGGCTGGGGCAAAAAACAGCAAAATTGGGCAAAAATTGGGAAAAAATGGGGATTTTGGGGGAAATTTGGGAAAAAAATTGGGAAAAAAATGGGGGAAATTGGGGGAAATTGGGAGGAATTTGCTGCTCTGAGGGGTGCGAGAGACGCCAGGGCAGGGAGAGGGGCTGGAGATGGGGCTGAGGGAAAATGGAGGGAAAATGGGGAAATTGGTTCAAATTATGAGAAACGGGACATTCCCAGAATTCCCAGAATTCCCAGAATTCCCTCACCTGCAGAGCCTCTGGGAAGCTCTGGAGCTCGGCCAGGCGCTCCCCGACCTTGCGGTGAGCGACGGCGCAGCCCAGGGCATCCCCGGAGCCCTGCAGGAGCTGCAGCTCCCGGCGGTGCTGGGCCAGGGCCTCCTGGAACTGACCTGGAACGGGAATGATCCCATAAACCTGACCCCATGAACCTCATAAACCTGACCCCATAAACCCCATGGATCCCATAAACCTGATCCCATAAACCCCATGGATCCCATAACCCTGAGCCCTGCAGGAGCTGCAGCTCCCGGCGGTGCTGGGCCAGGGCCTCCTGGAACCGACCTGGAACGGGAACCATCCCATAACCCTGATCCTATAGACCCCATAAACCCTATAACCCTGATCCCATAAACCCCATAGATCCCAGAAACCCCATGGATCCCATAAACCCCATGGACCCCATAACCCTGATCCTATAAACCCCACGGATCCCATAACACTGATCCCAGAAACCCCATGGATCCCAGAAACCCCATGGATCCCAGAAACCCCATAAACCTGATCCTATAGACCCCATGGATCCCATAAACCCCATCCCATACACCCCATAAACCTGATCCTATAGACCCCATGGATCCCATAAACCCCATCCCATACACCCCATAAACCTGATCCTATAGACCCCATGGATCCCATAACCCTGATCCCATAGACCCCATAGACCTGATCCCATAGACACCATAGACCTGATCCTATAAACCCCATGGATCCCATAGACCCCATAGACCTGATCCCATAAACCCCATAAACCCCATGGATCCCATAAACCCCAAAAACCTGATCCTATAAACCCCATAGCCCTGATCCCATAAACCCCATGGATCTCATAACCCTGATCCTATAAACCCCATAGAGCCCATAAACCCCATAGACCTGATCCCATAAACCCCATGGATCCTATAACCCTGATCCCATAAACACCATAGATCCCATAGATCCCATAGACCCTGAGCCCATAGACCCTGACCCCATAAACCCCATAAACCCCATGGATCCCATAAACCTGACCCCATAAACTCCATAACCCTGATCCCATAAACCCCATAACCCTGACCCCATAAACCCCATAAACTCCATAATCCCCATAACCCTGATCCCATAAATCCCCATAACCCTGATCCCATAACCCTGATCCCATAAATCCTGGCTCTGACCTCAGAATCCCAGCCCTGATCCCACAAATCCCAGCTCTGATTGCCAGAATTCCAGCCTTGATCCCGTAAATCCTGATCCCATAAATCCTGATCCCATAAACCCTGATCCCATAAATCCTGGCTCTGTTTGCCCAAATTCCAGCCCTGATCCCACAAATCCCAGCTCTGATTGCCAGAATTCCAGCCTTGATCCCATAAACCCTGAACCCATAAATCCTGATCCCATAAACCCTGATCCCATAAATCCCGGCTCTGTTTGCCCAAATTCCAGCCCTGATCCCACAAATCCCAGCTCTGATCCCAAAAATCCAAATCCTGATCCCAGAATTCCAGCCCTGATCCCACAAATTCCAATCCCACAGGCACCAAAATCCAACCCCAAATTCCCCAAATCCAATCCCAATTTCCAAATCCGTTCCCAGAAGCCCCAAATTCCAACCTCAGATCCCAAAATCCTCTCCCAGATTCCCAAAATTCCAACCTCAGATCCCAAAATCCCAATCCCAGAATTCCCAAATTTCAATCCCAAATCCCAAAATCCAATCCCAATTTCCCAGATTCCAACCCCAGATCCCCAAATCCACTCCCAGATTCCCAAAATTCCAATCCCAGATTCCCAAAATTCCAATCCCAGATCCCAAAATCCAATCCCAGAATTCCCAAATTCCAACCCCCAATTCCCAAAACTCCACTCCTAGAAATCCCAAATCCCAGCCCTGATCCCACAAATTCCAATCCCAGTTTCCAAAATCCAACCCCAAATTCCCCAAATCCAATCCCAGAAGCCCCAAATTCCAACCCCAGATCCCAAAATCCTCTCCCAGATTCCCAAAATTCCAACCTCAGATCCCAAAATCCTCTCCCAGATTCTCAAAATTCCAACCTCAGATCCCAAAATCCACTCCCAGAATTCCCAAAATCCCAATCCCAGAATTCCCAAAATCCCAATCCCAGATCCCAAAAACTCAATCCCAGATCCCAAAATCCACTCTGAGAATTCCCAAATTCCAACCCCCAATTTCCAGAAATCCAATCCCAAATCCCAAAATGCCAAACCTGGATCCCAAAATTCCAATCCCAGAACCCCAAATTCCAACCCCAAATTCCCAAAATTCGAATCCCAATTTCAAAAATCCAACCCCAGTTCCCATTCCCATTCCCAGTTTCCCATTCCCAGTTCCCATTCCCATTCCCAGTTTCCATTCCCAGTTCCCATTCCCATTCCCATTCCCAGTTCCCATTCCCGTTCCCATTCCCAGTTCCCATTCCCAGTTCCCATTCCCATTCCCAGTTTGAATTCCCATTTTCCCAGTTTCCAATTTCCCATTCCCAGTTCCCATTCCCATTCCCAGTTCCCATTCCCAGTTTGAATTCCCAGTTTGAATTCCCAGTCCCCATTCCCATTCCCATTCCCCATTCCCAGTTTGAATTCCCAGTTTCCCATTCCCAGTTTCCCAGTTCAGAATTCCCATTTTTCCCTGGAATTCCCACCGTTCACAGCCAGGATTTCTCCCATTCCCATTCCCAGTTTCCCATTCCCAGTTCCCATTCCAAGTTTCCCCATTCCCATTCCCATTTTTCCATGGAATTCCCACCGTTCACAGCCAGGATTTCCTCATTCCCATTCCCAGTCTCCATTCCCAGTTTCCCAGTCCAGAATTCCCAATTTTCCATGGAATCCCCACCGTTTGCAGCCAGGATTTCTCCCATTTTCCCATTCCCAGTTCCCATTCCCAGTTCCCATTCCCAGTTCCCCATTCCCAGAATTCCCACTTTTCCCTGGAATTCCCACCGTTTGCAGCCAGGATCTCCCCATTCCCAGTTTCCCATTTTCCCATTCCCAGAATTCCCACTTTTCCATGGAATTCCCACCCTTTGCAGTCAGGATCTCCCCGTTCCCATTCCCAGTTTCCCATTCCCATTTTCCCATTCCCAGAATTCCCACTTTTCCCTGGAATCCCCACCATTTCCAGCCAGGATTTCTCCCATTCCCATTCCCAAAATTCCCACTTTTCCCTGGAATCCCCACCGTTCACAGCCAGGATTTCTCCCATTCCCATTCCCAGTTCCCATTCCCAGTTTCCCATTCCCAGAATTCCCATTTTTCCATTGAATTCCCACCATTTCCAGCCAGGATTTCCCCATTCCCATTCCCAGTCTACATTCCCATTCCCATTCCCAGAATTCCCATTTTTCCCTGGAATCCCCACCGTTCACAGCCAGGATTTCTCCCATTCCCATTCCCAGTTTCCCATTCCCAGTTCCCCATTCCCAGTTCCCCATTCCCAGAATTCCCATTTTTCCCTGGAATCCCCACCATTTCCAGCCAGGATTTCCCCATTCCCATTCCCAGTTTCCCATTTTCCCATTCCCAGAATTCCCACTTTTCCATGGAATTCCCACCCTTTGCAGTCAGGATCTCCCCGTTCCCATTCCCAGTTTCCCATTCCCAGTTTCCCATTCCCAGAATTCCCATTTTTCCCTGGAATCCCCACCATTTCCAGCCAGGATTTCTCCCATTCCCATTCCCAAAATTCCCACTTTTCCCTGGAATCCCCACCGTTCACAGCCAGGATTTCTCCCATTCCCATTCCCAGTTCCCATTCCCAGTTTCCCAGTTCCCATTCCCATTTTTCCATTGAATTCCCACCATTTCCAGCCAGGATTTCCCCATTCCCATTCCCAGTCTACATTCCCATTCCCATTCCCAGAATTCCCATTTTTCCCTGGAATTCCCACCGTTCACAGCCAGGATTTCTCCCATTCCCATTCCCAGAATTCCCATTCCCAGTTTCCCATTCCCAGAATTCCCATTTTTCCATGGAATTCCCACCCTTTGCAGTCAGGATCTCCCCGTTCCCATTCCCAGTTCCCATTCCCAGTTCCCCATTCCCAGAATTCCCACTTTTCCATGGAATTCCCACCCTTTGCAGTCAGGATCTCCCCGTTCCCATTCCCATTTTCCCATTCCCAGAATTCCCATTTTTCCCTGGAATCCCCACCATTTCCAGCCAGGATTTCCCCATTCCCATTCCCAGTCTACATTCCCATTCCCAGAATTCCCATTTTTCCCTGGAATTCCCACCGTTCACAGCCAGGATTTCTCCCATTCCCATTCCCAGTTCCCATTCCCAGTTTCCCATTCCCAGAATTCCCATTTTTCCATGGAATTCCCACCGTTTCCAGCCAGGATTTCTCCCATTCCCATTCCCAGAATTCCCAGAATTCCCATTTTCCATGGAATTCCCACCGTTCACAGCCAGGATTTCTCCCACTCCCAGAATTCCCAGAATTCCCATTTTCCCTGGAATTCCCACCATTTCCAGCCAGGATTTCTCCCATTCCCAGAATTCCCAGAATTCCCATTTTCCCTGGAATTCCCACCGTTCCCAGCCAGGATTTCTCCCATTCCCAGAATTCCCAGAATTCCCATTTTCCATGGAATTCCCACCGTTCCCAGCCAGGATTTCTCCCATTCCCAGTTTCCCATTCCCAGAATTCCCAGAATTCCCAGAATTCCCATTTTCCCTGGAATTCCCACTGTTTCCAGCCAGGATTTCTCCCATTCCCAGTTTCCCATTCCCATTATTCCCAGAATTCCCATTTTCCCTGGAATTCCCACCGTTTCCAGCCAGGATTTCTCCCATTCCCAGTTTCCCATTCCCATTATTCCCAGAATTCCCATTTTCCCTGGAATTCCCACCGTTTCCAGCCAGGATTTCTCCCATTCCCAGTTTCCCATTCCCAGAATTCCCATTATTCCCAGAATTCCCATTTTCCATGGAATTCCCACCGTTTCCAGCCAGGATTTCCCCATTCCCATTCCCAGTTCCCATTCCCAGAATTCCCAGAATTCCCATTTTCCCTGGAATTCCCACCGTTCCCAGCCAGGATTTCTCCCATTCCCAGAATTCCCAGAATTCCCAGAATTCCCATTTTCCCTGGAATTCCCACCGTTTCCAGCCAGGATTTCTCCCATTCCCAGTTTCCCATTCCCAGAATTCCCAGAATTCCCATTTTCCATGGAATTCCCACCATTTCCAGCCAGGATTTCTCCCATTCCCGGAATTCCCATTTTTCCCTGGAATCCCCACCGTTCACAGCCAGGATTTCTCCCATTCCCATTCCCAGTTCCCATTCCCAGTTTCCCAGTTCCCATTCCCATTTTTCCATTGAATCCCCACCATTTCCAGCCAGGATTTCCCCATTCCCATTCCCAGTCTACATTCCCATTCCCATTCCCAGAATTCCCATTTTTCCCTGGAATTCCCACCATTCACAGCCAGGATTTCTCCCATTCCCATTCCCAGTTCCCATTCCCAGTTTCCCATTCCCAGAATTCCCATTTTTCCATGGAATTCCCACCCTTTGCAGTCAGGATCTCCCCATTCCCATTCCCAGTTTCCCATTCCCAGAATTCCCAGAATTCCCATTTTCCATGGAATTCCCACCATTTCCAGCCAGGATTTCTCCCATTCCCGGAATTCCCATTTTTCCCTGGAATTCCCACCGTTTCCAGCCAGGATTTCTCCCATTCCCAGAATTCCCAGAATTCCCATTTTTCCATGGAATTCCCACCCTTTGCAGCGAGGATCTCCCCATTCCCATTCCCAGTTTCCCATTCCCATTTTCCCAGAATTCCCACTTTTCCCTGGAATTCCCACCGTTTCCAGCCAGGATTTCTCCCATTCCCAGTTTCCCATTCCCATTCCCATTCCCAGAATTCCCAGAATTCCCATTTTCCCATGGAATTCCCAGCGTTCCCAGCCAGGATTTCTCCCATTCCCAGTTTCCCATTCCCAGAATTCCCATTATTCCCAGAATTCCCATTTTCCCTGGAATTCCCACCATTTCCAGCCAGAATTTCTCCCATTCCCAGTTTCCCATTCCCAGAATTCCCAGAATTCCCAGAATTCCCATTTTCCCTGGAATTCCCACCATTTCCAGCCAGAATTTCTCCCATTCCCAGAATTCCCAGAATTCCCATTTTCCCTGGAATTCCCACCGTTCCCAGCCAGGATTTCCCCATTCCCATTCCCAGTTTCCCATTCCCATTCCCATTATTCCCAGAATTCCCATTTTCCCTGGAATTCCCACCGTTCCCAGCCAGGATTTCTCCCATTCCCAGTTTCCCATTCCCAGAATTCCCAGAATTCCCAGAATTCCCATTTTCCCTGGAATTCCCACCGTTCCCAGCCAGGATTTCTCCCATTCCCAGTCTCCCATTCCCATTCCCATTCCCAGAATTCCCAGAATTCCCATTTTCCCTGGAATTCCCACCGTTCACAGCCAGGATTTCTCCCATTCCCAGAATTCCCAGAATTCCCAGAATTCCCACTTTTCCATGGAATTCCCACCGTTCGCAGCCAGGATTTCTCCCATTCCCAGTTTCCCATTCCCAGTTTCCCATTCCCAGAATTCCCAGAATTCCCATTTTCCCATGGAATTCCCACCGTTCACAGCCAGGATTTCTCCCATTCCCAGTTTCCCATTCCCATTCCCAGAATTCCCAGAATTCCCATTTTTCCCTGGAATTCCCACCGTTCCCAGCCAGGATTTCTCCCATTCCCATTCCCAGTTCCCATTCCCAGAATTCCCATTTTCCCTGGAATTCCCACCGTTCACAGCCAGGATTTCTCCCATTCCCATTCCCATTATTCCCAGAATTCCCATTTTCCATGGAATTCCCACCATTTCCAGCCAGGATTTCCCCATTCCCATTCCCAGTCTACATTCCCATTCCCATTCCCAGAATTCCCATTTTCCCTGGAATTCCCACCGTTCCCAGCCAGGATTTCTCCCATTCTGTTGCACGCCGCCGCCTCCTCGGCCGCGTTCCCGTCCCGCCGCGATTTCTCCTTGGATTTTTCCAGCTCTGGGAAATTCCCAATAAAAAAAAAGAAATTAAATTAAATTAAATTAAATTAAATTAAATTAAATTAAATTAAATTAGGGAATGGATTGGGTGGGGAGGTTTTAAGGGGGGATTTCGGGAATTTCCAAAGGAATTCCCATAAAAATCCAGAAAATTCTCATTAAAAATGCAGGAAATTAGAACGGGAATCTGAGAAATTATAAAAAAAAATTAAATGTTCTGTAAAAAATAATCCCATAAAAATGGAAAGAATTCCTAAAAAAGAATTGAGGAAATTCCCACAAAAATCCGGGGAAAAAATCCAAGAAATTTCCATAAAAATGGAAAGAATTCCTAAAAAAAATCCAGGAAATTTCCATAAAAATGGAAAGAATTCCTAAAAAAAATCCAGGAAATTTCCATAAAAATGGAAAGAATTCCTAAAAAAAATCCAGGAAATTTCCACAAAAATTCAGAAAATTCTCACAAAAATCTGGGAAATTCCATGAAAAAATCCAGGAAATTTCCACAAAAATCGAAGAAATTTCCACAAAAATTGAAGGAATTCCTAAAAAAAATCCAGGAAATTTCCACAAAAATTCAGAAAAATCTGGGAAATTCCATGAAAAAATCCAGGAAATTTCCACAAAAATCCAAGAAATTTCCACAAAAATTGAAGGAATTCCCATAAAAATTCAGAAAATTCCCACAAAAATCCAGGAAAAAAATCCAAGAAATTTCTATAAAAATGGAAAGAATTCCTAAGAAAGAATTGAGAAAATTCCCACAAAAATCCAGGAAAAGAATCCAGAAAATTCCCCCCCAAAAATCCAAGAAATTTCCATAAAAATGGAAAGAATTCCTAAAAAATAATTGAGAAAATTCCCACAAAAATCCGGGAAAAGAATCCAGAAAATTCCCCCCCAAAAATCCAAGAAATTTCCATAAAAATTGAAAGAATTCCTAAAAAAGAGTTGAGAAAATTCCCACAAAAATCTGGGGAAAAAATGCAGAAAATTTCCCCCAAAAATTCAAAAAATTTCCATAAAAATTGAAAGAATTCCTAAAAAAAAATCAAGGAATTTCCCACAAAAATTTTTAAAATTCCATTAAAAATCCAGGAAATTTCCACAAAAATTGAAGGAATTCCCATAAAAATCCAGAAAATTCCCATAAAAATCCAGAAAAAATCCAGAAAATTTCCCCCAAAAAACCCCAAGGAATTCCTAAAAAAAGCAAAGAAATTCCCATAAAAATCCAGGGAATTCTCACAAAAATTAAAAAAAATCCCACAAAAATTGAAATAATTCCTAAAAAAGAATTGCAAAAATTCCCAGAAAAATCCAGGAAAAGAATCCAGAAAATTCCCCCAAAAAATCCAAGAAATTTCCATCAAAATTGCAAGAATTCCTAAAAAAAATCGAGGAATTTCCCATAAAAATCCAGAAAATTCCCACAAAATTTTTAAAAATCCATAAAAAATCAAGAAAATTCCCACAAAAATCCAGAAAAATAATCCAGAAAATTTCCCCCCAAAATCCAAGAAATTTCCACGAAAATTCAGAAAATTCCCACAAAAATTAAAAAAAATCCCACAAAAATCCAGGAAAAATCCAGAAAATTTCCCCCAAAAAATCCAAGGAATTTCCACGAAAATTCAGAAAATTCCCATTAAAAATCCAGGGAATTTCCATAAAATTTGAGAAAATTCCCACAAAAATCCAAGAAAAAAATCCAAGAAAATTCCATAAAAATTGAAAGAATTCCTAAAAAAAATCGAGGAATTTCCCATAAAAATTTTTAAAATTCCATAAAAAATTCAGGAAATTTCCTCAAAAATTGAAGGAATTCCCCAAAAATTCAGAAAATTCCCACAAAAATTTAAAAATTCCATCAAAATGGAGAAAATTCCCACAAAAATCCAGGAAAAAAATCCAGAAAATTTCCCCCAAAAAATCCAAGAAATTTCCATAAAAATTGAAAGAATTCCCACAAAAATTGAAAAAATTCCACTAAAAATCCAGAAAATTCCCACAAAAATTCCTAAAAAAAAATCAAGAAATTCCCCTCAAAAAATCCAAGAAATTTCCATGAAAATTCCCACAAAAATTTAAAAAATTCCATAAAAAATCCAAGGAATTTCCATCAAAGTGGAGAAAATTCCCAGAAAAATCCAGGAAAAAAAATCCAGGAAATTCCCCCCCAAAAAATCCAAGAAATTTCCATAAAAATTGAAAGAATTCCTAAAAAAAATCAAGGAATTTCCCATAAAAATCCAGGAAATTCCCTTCAAAAATCAAGAAATTTCCATTAAAATTCCTACAAAAATTTAAAAAATTCCATTAAAAAATCCAAGGAATTTCCATCAAAATGGAGAAAATTCCCAGAAAAATCCAGGAAAAAAATTCCAGAAAATTTCCCCCCAAAAATCCAAGAAATTTCCATAAAAATTGAAAGAATTCCCACAAAAATTTAAAAAATTCCACTAAAAATCCAGAAAATTCCCACAAAAATTCCTAAAAAAAATCAAGAAATTCCCCTCAAAAAATCCAAGAAATTTCCACGAAAATTCCCACAAAAATTTAAAAAATTCCATGAAAAATCCTAGGAATTTCCATCAAAATGGAGAAAATTCCCAGAAAAATCCAGGAAAAAAAATCCAGCAAATTCCCCCCAAAAAAATCCAAGAAATTTCCATAAAAATTGAAAGAATTCCTAAAAAAATCGAGGAATTTCCACAAAAATCCAGGAAATTCCTAAAAATTCCAAGAAATTCCCAAAACTTGGGGGATTTTATTCCCCTAGGATAAAAATTTGGGGGGGAATTTGATTTTTGGGGGGAAAAAATGAGAATTTTGGGGGGTTTTTGGTGGTTTTTAATGGGGAAAAAAAGAGAATTTTGGACAAATCTGAGGGAAAAAATTTGAATTTGGGGGGGGAATTTTGGGTCCTTGTGAGGGGGAAAAAATGGAGAATTTTAGGGGAAAAAAAGGAGAAATTTGGGTCTTTCTGAGGGGAAAAAAAGGAAAATTTGGGGGGGATTTTGGGCTTTTCTGGAAGAAAAAAAAATTGAGAATTTTGGGAGGAAAAATGAAGAATTTTAGGGGCAAAATCTGAGAATTTTGAAGGATTTCTGGGTTGAAATTTTCACCCCGAGGCTTTTCCAACCCTTTTTTTCCTCAGAAGGACCCAAAAAATGCCCCCAAAATTCTCCTTTTTCTCCCCCCAAAATTCTCCTTTTTTTCCCTCAGAAGGGCCCAAAATCCCCCAAAATTTCTCTTTTTTTTCCCTCAGAAGGGCCCAAAATCCCCCAAAAATTCTCTTTCTTTCCCCTCCAGAAACATCCAAAATTCTCCTTTTTTGCCCCCAAAAATTCTCTTTTTTTTCCCTCAGAAGGGCCCAAAATCCCTCAAAAATTCTCTTTTTTCTTCCCTTAGAAGAGCCAAAAATCCTCAAAAATTCTCTTTTTTTTTCTCAGAAGAGCCAAAATTCCTCCAAAAATTCTTTTATTTCCTCAGAAAGGCCCAAAATCCCCCAAAAATTCTCTTTTTTTCCCTCAGAAAGGCCCAAAATCCCCCAAAAATTCTCTTTTTTTCCCCCAGAAATAGCCAAAATTCTCCTTTCTTTCTCCTAAAATTCTCCTTTCTTTCCACCAAAATTCTCCTTTTTTGCCCCCCCAAAATTCTCTTTTTTTCCCTCAGAAAGGCCCAAAATCCTCCAAAAATTCTCCTTTTTTTCCTTCAAAAGGGCCCAAAATCCCTCAAATATTCTCTTTTTTTTTCTCAGAAGAGCCAAAAATCCTCCAAAAATTCTTTTTTTTCCTCAGAAAGGCCCAAAATCCCCCCAAAATTCTCTTTTTTTTTCCTCAGAAAGGCCCAAAATCCCCCAAAAATTCTCTTTTTTTCCCCTCAGAAAGGCCCAAAATCCCCCAAAAATTCTCTTTCCCCCCCAGAAACAGCCAAAATTCTCCTTCCATTCCCCCAAAATTCTCCTTTTTTGCCCCCCAAAAGTCTCTTTTTTTTCCCTCAGAAAGGCCCAAAATCCCCCAAAAATTCTCTTTCCCCCCCAGAAATAGCCAAAATTCTCCTTTCTTTCCCCCAAAATTCTCCTTTTTTTCCCCTCAGTGAGGGGATTTTGAGTTCCTGTGAGGGGTCTGAGGGTCAGAAAGCCCCAAAATAAAAATTTAAACAATCCTGAGGGGATTTTGAGCTTCTGTGAGGGGTTTGAGGTTCAGAAAGGCCCAAAGTAAAAATTTTAACACTCGTCAGGGGATTTTGAGTTCCTGTGAGGGGATTGAGGGATTAAAAAGCCTCAAAATAAAAATTTCAACACTCGTGAGGGGATTTTGAGCTCCTGTGAGGGGTTTGAGGATTGAAAAGCCCCAAAATAAAAATTTAAACAATCGTGAGGGGATTTCGAGCTTCTGTGAGGGGTTTGAGGGATTAAAAAGCCCCAAAATAAAAATTTCAACAATCGTGAGGGGATTTCGAGCTTCTGTGAGGGGTTTGAGGATTGAAAAGCCCCAAAATAAAAATTAAAACAATCATGAGGGGATTTTGAGTTCCTGTGAGGGGTTTGAGGGATTGAAAAGCCTCAAAATAAAAATTTAAACAATCATTAAAGGATTTTGAGCTTCTGTGAGGGGTTTGAGTTTTAGAAAGGCCCAAAGTAAAAAATTTAACACTCGTCAGGGGATTTTGAGTTCCTGTGAGGGGATTGAAGGATTAAAAAGCTCCAAAATAAAAATTTCAACACTCGTGAGGGGATTTTGAGCTCCTGTGAGGGGTTTGAGGGATTAAAAAGCTCCAAAATAAAAATTAAAACAATCCTGAGGGGATTTTGAGCTCCTGTGAGGGGTCTGAGGGTCAGAAAAGCCCCAAAATAAAAATTAAAACAATCACGAGGGGATTTTGAGCTTCTATGAGGGGTTTGAGGGATTGAAAAGCCCCAAAATAAAAATTTAAACAACCGTGAGGGGATTTTGAGTTCCTGTGAGGGGTTTGAGGGATTAAAAAGCCCCAAAATAAAAATTTCAACAATCGTGAGGGGATTTTGAGTTCCTGAGAGGGGTCTGAGGGTCAGAAAGGCCCAAAATAAAAATTTAAACATTCCTGAAGGGATTTTGAGCTTCTGTGAGGGGTTTGAGGGACAGAAAGGCCCCAAAATAAAAATTAAAACAATCATGAGGGGATTTTGAGTTCCTGTGAGGGATTTGAGGATTGAAAAGCCTCAAAATAAAAACTAAAACAATCACGAGGGGATTTTGAGCTTCTGTGAGGGGTTTGATGTTCAGAAAGGCCCAAAGTAAAAATTTTAACACTCGTCAGGGGATTTTGAGTTCCTGTGAGGGGATTGAGGGATTAAAAAGCCTCAAAATAAAAATTTAAACACTCGTGAAGGGATTTTGAGTTCCTGTGAGGGGTTTGAGGATTAAAAAGCCCCAAAATAAAAATTTCAACAATCGTGAGGGGATTTTGAGTTCCTGTGAGGGGATTGAGGGATTGAAAAGCCCCAAAATAAAAATTTCAACAATCGTGAGGGGATTTTGAGTTCCTGTGAGGGGATTGAGGGATTGAAAAGCCCCAAAATATAAATTTAAACACTTCTGAAGGGATTTCAAGCTTCTGTGAGGGGTTTGAGGGTTAGAAAAGCCCCAAAATAAAAATTTAAACACTTCTGAAGGGATTTCAAGCTTCTGTGAGGGGTTTGAGGGTTAGAAAAGCCCCAAAATAAAAATTCAAACACTCGTGAGGGGATTTTTAGCTTCTGTGAGGGGTTTGAGGTTCAGAAAGGCCCAAAGTAAAAATTTAAAAACTCGTGACAGGATTTGAAGCTCCTGTGAGGGGGTTGATGTGGTGAAAAGCCCCAAAATAAAAATTTAAACACTTGTGAGGGGAACTGAGCTCCTGCTAGGGGTTTGAATGATTGAGAAGCCCAAAAGTAAAAATTTTAAACTCTCCTGAGCACCTGTGAGGGGTTTGAGGGATTGAAAAGCTCCGAGGTGAAGGTTTGAACCCCGTGAGGGGATTTTGAGCTCCTGTGAGGAGTTTGAGGGTTAGAAAAGCCCCAAAATAAAAATTAAAACCCCTGTGAGGGGTTTGGAGCTCCTGTGAGGGGTTTGAGGGATTAAAAAGCCTCAAAATAAAAATTTAAACCCCCGTAAGGGGATTTGGAGGTCACGGCGGCCTGAGGGGGGGAATCCTGAGGAGACCGCGGGGCCGCCCGAGGAGGCTCCGGCTCGGGAGTCACTGAGGGTGCCCGTGCCCCCTTCCAGCCCTCCTTAGAGTCCTTTCAGTGCCATTTAAACCGCGTTCAGCGCCATGAAAACCCCAACTCACGGCGGATCTCCCGCGCCGCCTCAGCGCTCAGCTCGCCCGCCATTCCCGCCGCTCGCCGAGACCACGCCTCCCTCGCGTTCTGATTGGCTGAGCGCCGCCGTTTTGACCAATCAAAGCCAAGCGAGGCGGGAACGGGCGCTCCTATTGGTCCGTAGAGGCCAAGTCCCGCCCCTTCTGTGAGGCGGGAAAAGGCGCTTCCGCCCGGCCCTCAGCGGCGGCTTGGGTGGGGGGGGGCGCCCCCGGTGGTTCCCAGTAACTCCCAGTAACTCCCAGTAACTCCCAGTAACTCCCAGTGACTCCCGGTGAATCCCAGTGAATCCCAGTAACTCCCAGTTCACCCCCAGTAACTCCCAGTGAATCCCAGTTCCCTCCCAGTTTGCTCCCAGAATTCCCAGTATCCCCAGTATCCCCATCCCACTTAATCCCAGTAACTCCCAGTTTGCTTCCAGTGCTCCCAGTACCCCCATTCCAGTAACTCCCAGTTCATTCCCAGTAACCCCTCCCAGTACTGCCCAGTTATTCCCAGTAAACCCCAGTTTGCTCCCAGTAACTCCCAGTTTGCTCCCAGTATTCCCAGTATTCCCATCCCAGTAGCTCCCAGTAGCTCCCAGCTCATTCCCAGTGTCTCCCAGTACCTCCCAGTACCTCCCAGTAACTCCCAGTTCACTCCCAGTGCTCCCAGTATCCCCAGTATCGCCTCCCAGTGCTCCCAGTATTCCCAGTAGCCCCATCCCAGTAACTCCCAAGGCTCCCAGTAGCTTCCAGTAGCTCCCAGTTCACTCCCAGTAACTCCCAGTTCACTCCCAGTTCATTTCTAGTTCACTCCCAGTATCCCCATCCCAGTAGCTCCCAGTATATCCCAGTTCACTCCCAGTCACTCCCAGTTCACTCCCAGTATCCCCAGTTTCTGCCTCCCAGTGCTCCCAGTATTCCCAGTATCTCCATCCCAGTAACTCCCAGGGCTCCCAGTAACTTCCAGTAGCTCCCAGTTCACTTCCAGTAACTCCCAGTGCATTCCCAGTGACTCCCAGCAAATCCCAGTTCACTCCCAGCATCTCCCAGTATATCCCAGTGCCTTCCCAGTAGCTCCCAGTAACTCCCAATTCACTCCCAGTAAATCCCAGTTCACTCCCAGTTCGCTCCCAGTTTGCTCCCAGTACCTCCCAGTTATTCCCAGTACCTCCCAGTTCGCTCCCAGTATCCCCAGTAACTCCCAGTTCACTCCCAGTTTGCTCCCAGTATATCCCAGTGCATTCCCAGTCACTCCCAGTTCGCTCCCAGCCAATCCCAGTTCGCTCCCAGTTCGCTCCCAGTTCACTCCCAGTATCCCCAGTTTCTGCCTCCCAGTGCTCCCAGTATCCCCAGTATCTCCATCCCAGTGCTCCCAGTGGCTCCAAGTTCATTCCCAGTCAATCCCAGTGCTCCCAGTTCACTCCCAATAATTCCCAGTGCTCCCAGTAACTCCCAATATATCCCAGTGCATTCCCAGTCAATCCCAGTTCACTCCCAGTGCTCCCAGTATCCCTGTCCCAGTTCGCTCCCAGTGCTCCCAGTGCCTCCCAGTTCACTCCCAGTTCCCTCCCAGTAACTCCCAGTTCGCTCCCACCATTCCCAGTCTCCCCAGTAGCTCCCAGTTCCCTCCCAGTAACTCCCAGTATCCCCAGTGTCCCCATCCCAGTTCATTCCCAGTAACTCCCAGTTTGCTCCCAGTAACCGCAGGGTCACTCCCAGTGTGTCCCAGTAACTCCCAGTTCGCTCCCAGTATCCCCAGTAACTCCCAGTTCACTCCCGGTGCTCCCAGTGCTCCCAGTAACTCCCAGTTCACTCCCAGTTCATTTCTCGTTCACTCCCAGTAACTCCCAGTATCCCCATCCCAGTGCTCCCAGTGACTCCCAGTAACCCCCAGTTCACCCCCAGTAACACCCAGTTCGCCCCCAGTTCACTCCCAGTAGATCCCAGTAACTCCCAGTGCTCCCAGTATCCCATCCCAGTGCTCCCAGTGCTCCCAGTGCTTCCATCCCAGTAACTCCCAGCAACCTCCAGTTCGCTCCAGTGCTCCCAGTGGCTCCCAGTTCACTCCCAGTAACTCCCAGTAACTCCCAGTTCACTCCCAGTAACTCCCAGTAACTCCCAGTGCATTCCCAGTCAATCCCAGTGCATTCCCAGTCAATCCCAGTAGCTCCCAGTTCACTCCCAGTCACTCCCAGTTCACTCCCAGTATCCCGTTTCTGCCTCCCAGTGCTCCCAGTATTCCCAGTATCTCCATCCCAGTGCTCCCAATGGCTCCCAGTTCATTCCCAGTCAATCCCAGTGCTCCCAGTATCCTCATCCCAGTGCTCCCAGTCAATCCCAGTTCACTCCCAGTTCACTCCCAGTTCACTCCCAGTTTCCTCCCAGTAACTCCCAGTTCACTCCCACTATTCCCAGTCTCCCCAGTAGCTCCCAGTGTCCCCATCCCAACAACTCCCAGTTCACTCCCAGTGCTCCCAGTAACTCCCAGTGGCTCCCAATTCACTCCCAGTTAATTTCTCGTTCACTCCCAGTGACTCCCAGTTCACTCCCAGTGCTCCCAGTATCCCCAGTTTCTGCCTCCCAGTGCTCCCAGTATCCCCAGTATCTCCATCCCAGTGCTCCCAGTTATTCCCAGTTCACTCCCAGTTCACTCCCAGTGCTCCCAGTGTCCCCATCCCAGTTCACTCCCAGTCAATCCCAGTTCACTCCCAGTCAATCCCAGTTCACTCCCAGTTCACTCCCAGTGCATTCCCAGTAACTCCCAGTTCGCTCCCACTATTCCCAGTCTCCCCAGTAGCTCCCAGTGTCCCCATCCCAACAACTCCCAGTTCACTCCCAGTTCACTCCCAGTAACTCCCAGTGGCTCCCAGTTGACTCCCAGTAAATCCCAGTTATTCCCAGTCACTCCCAGTTCACTCCCAGTTCATTTCTCGTTCACTCCCAGTGACTCCCAGTATCCCCATCCCAGTGCTCCCAGTGACTCCCAGTAACTCCCAGTGCATTCCCAGTAACACCCAGTTCGCTCCCAGTAACTCCCAGTTCACTCCCAGTGTCTCCCAGTTCACTCCCAGTTCATTTCTCGTTCACTCCCAGTAACTCCCAGTATCCCCATCCCAGTTCACTCCCAGTTCGCCCCCAGTGACTCCCAGTGCTCCCAGTATCCCATCCCAGTGCTCCCAGTGCTCCCAGTGCCCCCATCCCAGTAACTCCCAGTAACCTCCTGTTCGCTCCCAGTGCTCCCAGTGGCTCCCAGTTCATTCCCAGTAACTCCCAGTAACTCCCAGTTCACTCCCAGTGCATTCCAGTCAATCCCAGTAGCTCCCAGTTCACTCCCAGTTCATTCCCAGTTCACTCCCAGTTATTCCCAGTTCACTCCCAGTTCATTCCCAGTAGCTCCCAGTCAATCCCAGTTCAATCCCAGTTCACTCCCAGTGGCTCCCAGTAAATCCCAGTTCACTCCCAGTTCACTCCCAGTCACTCCCAGTCTCCCCATCCCAGTCATTCTCCCTTCTCTATTTTGGCCAAACGCTGCAAATTTGGGTCAAAATCGGCAAATTTTGGTCAAATTCACCCCGAGAACCTCAAACTTCCATCAGAACTGACCCAAAACCACCCCGAGAATCCCAAAATTTGGTCAAAACCACCCCAGATTCTACAGTTTTGGACAAACGCAGCAAATTCGGGTCAAAATCAGCAAATTTTGGTCAAATTCACCCCCAGAACCTCAAATTTTCATCAAAACCAACCCAAAACTTCCAATTTTGGTCCAAAGAACTCCAAAACCTTCAAATTTTCACCAAAACTCCCCAAATTTTCACCCAAACCACCCCAAACCTCTCCAATTTTGGGTCAAACCTCAACAATTTCCATCAAAACCACCCAAAATCTTCAAATTTGGACCTAAACCACCCCAAATCCTCAAATTTTGGTAAAACTTAGCAAATTTGGGTCAAAATCACCAAATTTTGGTCCAAACCACCCCAAGAACCTCAAACTTTCACCAAAACCACCCCAAAGCATCAAAAAATTTGAAATTTGGGTCAAAACTTCCCAAATCCCTCAAAATTTGGGGCAAAATCAGCAAATTTTGGTCAAAACCACCCCAAGAATCTCAAATTTTCATCAAAACCACCCAAAACTCCTAAATTTTGGTCAAAACCACCCAAAATTTCCAATTTTGGCCCAAAAAACTCCAAGAACTTCAAATTTTCACCAAAATCCCCAAATTTTCACCCAAACCACCCCAAGCCTCTCCAATTCTGGGTCAAATCTCAACAATTTCCATCAAAACCACCCAAAATCTTCAAATTTGAACCTAAACCACCCCAAATCCCCAAATTTGGTAAAAATCGGCAAATTTTGGTCCAAACCACTCCAAAATTTCCGATTTTGGTCCAAACCATCCCAAATTCTCAAATTTTGGTTAAAACACAGTCAATTTTATCAAAACCAGCCCAAATCCCAAAAATTTGCACCAAAATGAGCAAGATTGGGTCAAAATCAGCAAATTTTGCTCAAATTCACCCCAAGAACCTCAAATCTTTATCAAAACCAACCCAAAACTCCTAAATTTTGGCCAAAACCCCAAATTTTGACCAAATACACCCCAAACCTCCCCAATTTTAGGTCAAAATCCTCTGATTTTGTTGAAACCGCCCCCGAAAATTGGAAAACTCCCCAAATTTTTATTCTCGAACAAAACGAGGGCGGCCGCGCCGCCCCTGACCCCAAAATCCGCCCCAAAACCCCCAAAATTCCCCAAAATTGCCCAAAATTGCCCCAAATCCTCTCGGGAGCCGCCGGCGCCGCCGATTCTGCCGAATTTCCGTCGTTTCCGGGATTTTTTCCGTCGTTTCCGGGATTTTTTCCGTCGTTCCCGAGGTTTCGCCGTCGATTTTTGGGGATTTGGGGTTGGGGTGGGGGTCGGGACCTTTCGGGTGGGTTTGGAGCCGTTTTGGGTGGGATTCGCTCATTTTTGGTGGTTTCAACCCATTTTTGGTGGGTTTGGGTCAATTTTTGGTGGTTTCAAGACCTCTCTGTGGAGTTTTGACCGATTTTGGATGCTTTCAAACCATTTTTGGTGATTTCAAGCGATTATGGATGGTTTCAGGACCTTTCCATTGAGTTTTGACCGATTTTTGATGGTTTCAAACCATTTTTGGTGGTTTCAACCAATTTTCGATGGTTTCAAGCCCTTTCTGTTGGGTTTTGACCAAATTTTGGGGGTTTCAAACCATTTTTGGTGGGTTTAGGTCAGTTTTCGATGGTTTCAAGCCCTTTCCGTTGAGTTTTGACCATTTTTGGTGGTTTCAACCAATTTTTGATGCTTTCAAGACCTTTCCACCAGGTTTACACCAATTGTTGCCATTTTCAAACCATTTTGGGTGGTTTCGACCAATTTTTAACGTTTCAAGACCTTTCTGTTGGGTTTTGACCAAATTTTGGTGGTTTCAAACCATTTTTGGTGGGTTTGGGTCAATTTTTTGTGGTTTCAAGCCCTTTCCATTGAGTTTTGACCATTTTTGGTGGTTTCAACCCATTTTTGGTGGTTCCAAGACCTGTCCACCAGGTTTACACCAATTGTTGCCATTTTCAAACCATTTTTGGTGATTTCAACCCATTTTTGATGTTTCCAGACTTTTCTGTTGGGTTTGGACCAAATATTGATGGTTTCAAACCAATTTTTGGTGGTTTCAAGACCTTTCCATTGAGTTTTGACCGATTTTGGATGGTTTCAAACCATTTTTGGTGGTTTGCACGATCTGTCTGTTGAGTTTTGACCAATTCTTGATGGTTTCAAACCATTTTTGGTGATTTCAACCAATTTTTGGTGGTTTCAAGACCTTTCTGTTGGGTTTGGACCAAATTTTGGTGGTTTCAAACCATTTTTGGTGGGTTTGGGTCAATTTTTGATGCTTTCAACTCCATTCCATTGAGTTTGACCATTTCTTGATGGTTTCAAACCATTTTTGGTGGTTTCAAGACCTCTCTGTTGAGTTTTGACCAATTTTTGGTGGTTTCAGGACCTTTCTGTTGGGTTTTGACCAAATTTTGGTGGTTTCAAACCATTTTTGGTGGATTTGGGTCAATTTTTGATGGTTTCAAGAACTTTCCGTTGAGTTTTGACCATTTTTGATGGTGTCAAACCATTTTTGGTGATTTCAACCAATTTTTGGTGGTTTCCAGACCTTTCTGTTGGGTTTTGACCAAATTTTGATGGTTTCAAACCATTTTTGGTGGTTTTAGGTCAGTTTTCGATGGTTTCAAGCCCTTTCCGTTGAGTTTTGACCATTTTTGGTGGTTTCAACCAATTTTTGATGCTTTCAAGACCTTTCCACCAGGTTTACACCAATTGTTGCCATTTTCAAACCATTTTTGGTGGGTTTCGACCAATTTTTGATGTTTCCAGACTTTTCTGTTGGGTTTGGACCAAATATTGATGGTTTCAAACCAATTTTTGGTGGTTTCAAGACCTTTCCATTGAGTTTTGACTGATTTTGGATGGTTTCAAACCATTTTTGGTGGTTTGCACGATCTGTCTGTTGAGTTTTGACCAATTCTTGATGGTTTCAAACCATTTTTGGTGATTTCAACCAAGTTTTGGTGGTTTCAAGACCTTTCTGTTGGGTTTTGACCAAATTTTGATGGTTTCAAACCATTTTTGGTGGGTTTAGGTCAATTTTTGATGCTTTCAACTCCATTCCATTGAGTTTTGACCAATTTTTGGTGGTTTCAACCAATTTTTGGTGGTTTCAAGACCTTTCCACCAGGTTTACACCAATTGTTGCCATTTTCAAACCATTTTTGGTGGGTTTCGACCAATTTTTGATGTTTCAGGACCTCTCTGTTGGGTTTGGACCAAATTTTGGTGGTTTCAAACCATTTTTGGTGGATTTGGGTCAATTTTTGGTGGTTTCAAGCCCTTTCTGTTGAGTTTTGACCAATTCTTGATGGTTTCAAACCTTTTTGGGTGGTTTCAAGACCTTTCTGTTGGGTTTGGGTCAATTTTTGATGCTTTACACCAATTTTTGACGGTTTCAAGACGTTTCTGTCAGGTTTAGCCCAAATTTTGGTGGTTTCAAACCATTTTTGGTGGTTTACGCCAATTTTTGATGGTTTCAAGACCCTTCTGCTGAGTTTTCACCAATTCTTGACGGTTCCAAACCATTTTTGGTGGCCTCAATCCATTTTTGATGCTTTCCAGACCTTTCCATTGGGTTTACACCAATTTCGGGCGTTTTGAAGCCATTTTTGACAGTTTCAAGCCAATTTTGGTGGCTTTGGTCCCATTTTTACGATTTCCAGGCCTTTCTTTTGGATTTGCACCATTTTTGGATGGTTTTAAACCATTTCTGGTGCTTTCAGACCAATTTTGGATGGGTTTAAGCCCCTTCTCTTGGCTTTTCACCAAGTCTGGGTGGTTTCAACAACTTTCTGTTGGATTTGGGTCAATTTTTGCTGCTTTACACCAATTTTTGATGTTTCAAGACCCTTCTGTTGAGTTTTGACCAAATTTTGCTGGTTTCAAACCAGTTTTCGATGGTTTCAAGACCTTTCCATTGAGTTTGACCATTTCTTGATGATTTCAAACCATTTTTTGTGGGTTTAGGTCAATTTTTGATGTTTCAAGACCTTTCTGTTGAGTTTTGACCAGTTTTTGATGGTTTCAAACCATTTTTGGTGGGTTTTGACCAATTATTGATGTTTTAAGACCTTTCTGCTTTTGATGCTTTCAACTCCATTCCATTGAGTTTTGACCAATTTTTGATGCTTTCAAGACCTGTCCACCCAGTTTACACCAATTGTTGCCATTTTCAAACCATTTTTGGTGGTTTCAAACCAATTTTTGATGCTTCCAGACTTTTCTGTTGGGTTTGGACCAAATATTGATGGTTTCAAACCAGTTTTGGTGGTTTCAAACCAATTTTTGGTGGTTTGCACAACCTCTCTGTTGAGTTTTGACCAATTCTTGATGGTTTCAAACCATTTTTGGTGATTTCAACCAATTTTTGGTGGTTTCAAGACCTTTCTGTTGGGTTTGGACCAAATTTTGGTGGTTTCAAACCATTTTTTGTGGGTTTGGGTCAATTTTTGATGGTTTCAAGACCCTTCCATTGAGTTTGACCATTTCTTGATGGTTTCAAACCATTTTTGATGGTTTCAAGACCTCTCTGTTGAGTTTTGACCATTTTTGGTGGTTTCAGGACCTTTCTGTTGGGTTTGGACCAAATTTTGGTGGTTTCAAACCATTATTGGTGGGTTTGGGTCAATTTTCGATGGTTTCAAGACCTTTCCGTTGAGTTTTGACCGATTTTTGGTGGTTTCAAACCATTTTTGGTGGTTTCAAACCCATTTTGGTGGGTTCAAGGCCTTTCTTTTGGGTTTGGACCAATTTCTGGTGGTTTCAAGACTCTTTTTCCCCCATTCCAACCCATTTTTACCAATTTCAACCCGTTTCTGATGGTTCCAAGGCAATTCCATTCCCTCACCACCAACTTTTATCACTTTTGACCCATTTTCGCCAGTTTCAACCCATTTTCGACGGTTTCAACCCATTTTCGACGGGTTCAACCCAACCTCTGATGACCTCACGACCTTTCTGGGGTGTTTTGACCGATTCCTGAAGGTTTCACCCATTTTTTGATGATTTCAGGACGTTTCTGTTGGGTTTTGAGATATTTTTGGTGGTTTCCCCCCATTTCGGACGATTTCCAAACCTTTTTCTTGAGTTTTGACCGATTTTTGTTGGTTTCACCCATTTTTGGATGATTTCAAAACTTTTCTGTTGAGTTTTGACCAAATTTCAGTGCTTTCAAACCATTTTTGGTGCTTTCAAACCCTTTTGATCGCTTTTCCACCAACTTTTGTCTCTTCCAACCCGTTTTTACCAATTCCAGCCCATTTTTAGCTGTTCCAAGCCAACTCCATTCACTCACCTCCAATTTTTTCCACTTTAAACCAATTTCTGTGACTTCCAACCCATTTTTGACAGTTCCCACCATTTTTTCTCTCTTCCAACCCATTTTTGTCACTTTTCACCAATTCCAACCCATTTTTGTCACTTCCAACCCATTTCCACCATTTTGAACCCATTTTTGATGGTCCCAAGCCAATTCCATTCTCTCACCACCAATTTTTTCCACTTTAAACCAATTTTTGTCACTTCCAACCCATTTTTGATGGTTCCAAACCAATTTCATTTGCTCACCACCAATTTCTGCTGCTTTCCCACCAACTTTTGTCGCTTTCCAACCATTTTTTCTCTCTTCCAACCCATTTTTACCCATTTCCACCCATTTCTGTCTCTTCCAACCCATTTTTACCAATTCCAGCCCATTTTTGGTGGTCCCAAGCCAATTCCATTCGCTCACCACCAACTTTTGTCACTTCCAACCCATTTTTGGATGTTTTAAGGTAATTTCATTCACTCACCACCAAGTTTTGGTGCTTCCAACCCATTTTTGACTCTTCCAACCCATTTTTGATGGTTCCCAGGCAGTTCCATTCACTCAGCACCAATTTTTCTCTTTTCCAACCCATTTTCACCACCTCAGCGCCATTTTTGATGGTCCCAAGCCAACTCCGTTTGCTCAGCAACAATTTTTGACTCTTCCAACCCATTTTCACCAATTTCCACCCATTTTTGTCCTTTCCAACCCATTTTTACCAATTTCAACCCAGTTTTGACGGTCCCAACCCAACTCCATTCTCTCACCACCAATTTTTTCCACTTTAAACCCATTTTTGGCACTTCCAACCCATTTTTGATGGTTCCAAACCAATTTCATTCGCTCACCACCAACTTTTGCCGCTTTAAACCAATTTTTGTCACTTCCAACCCATTTTTTGATGTTTTAAGGCAATTCCATTCACTCACCACCAATTTTTGGTGCTTCCAACCCATTTTTACCAATTTCCACCCATTTTTGATGGTCCCAAGCCAACTCCATTCACTCACCACCAACTTTTGCTGCTTTCCCACCAATTTTTGTCGCTCTCCCGCCATTTTTTCTCCCTTCCAACCCAATTTCACCAATTTCAACCCATTTTTTGGTGGTTCCAACGTTATTCCATTTGCTCACCACCAATTTTTGTCTTTTCCAACCCATTTTTCTCCTTTCCAACCCATTTTTACCAATTCCAACCCATTTTTGACGGTTCCAAGCCAATTCCATTCTCTCACCACCAATTTTTTCCACTTTAAACCAGTTTTTGTCACTTCTCAACCCATTTTTGATGCTTCCAAACCAATTTCATCTGCTCACCACCAACTTTTGTGTTTTCCAACCCATTTTTTGTCTTTTCCAACCCATTTTCACCAATTTCCACCCATTTTTGTCTTTTCCAACCCATTTTTACCAATTTCCACCCATTTTTGATGGTCCCAATCCAATTCCATTCACTCACCACCAATTTTTGCCACTTTAAACCAATTTTGTCGCTTCTCAACCCATTTTTTGATGGTTCCAACGTAATTTCATTCACTCACCAACGATTTTTGGTGCTTCCAACCCATTTTTCCCTCTTCCAACCCATTCTCACCAATTTCAACCCAGTTTTTGATGGTCCCAAGCCAATTTCATTCACTCAGCACCAATTTTTGTCTTTTCCAACCATTTTTGTCACTTCCAACAATTTTTTCTCTCTTCCAACCCATTTTCACCCATTTCCACCAATTTTTGTCACTTTAAACCCATTCCCACCAATTCCAACCCATTTTTGATGGTTCCAACGTAATTCCATTCCCTCACCCCCAACTTTTGTCACTTCCAACCATTTTTTCTCCTTTCCAACCCATCCTCACCAATTTCCACCCATTTTTGTCACTTCCAACCCATTCTTTTGATGTTTTAAGCCAATTTCATTCGCTCACCACCAATTTTTGGTGCTTCCAACCCATTTTCACCACCTCAACGCCATTTTTGACGGTTCCAAGCCGACTCCATTCACTCACCACCAGTTTTTGCCATTTTAAACCAATTTTGTTACTTCCAACCCATTTTTGTTGGTTCCAAGCCAATTTCATTCACTCACCACCAATTTTTGCCACTTTAAACCAATTTTGTCGCTTCCAACCCATTTTTGATGGTTCCAACCTAATTTCATTCACTCACCACCAATTTTTGGTGCTTCCAACCCATTTTTTCTCTCTTCCAACCCAATTTCACCAATTCCAACCCATTTTTGACGGTTCCAAGCCAACTCCATTCACTCACCACCAACTTTTCTCTTTTCCAACCCAATTTCACCACCTCAGCGCCATTTTTGATGGTCCCAAGCCAACTCTGTTTTCTCACCACCAATTTTTGGTGCTTCCAACCCATTTTCACCAATTTCCACCCATTTTTGATGGTCCCAAGCCAATTCCATTCGCTCACCACCAATTTTTGCCTTTTCGAACCCATTTTCACCAATTCCCACCCATTTTTGATGGTTCCAAGCCAATTCCATTTGCTCACCACCAACTTTTGTCTTTTTGAACCCATTTTCACCAATTTCCACCGACTTTTGTCACTTTAAAGCCATTTTCACCAATTTCAACCCATTTTTGATGGTTCCAATGTAATTCCATTCACTCACCCCCAACTTTTGTCACTTCCAACCCATTTTTTCTCTCTCCCAACCCATTTCCACCAATTTCCACCCATTTTTGTCTCTTCCAACCCATTTTTGACGGTCCCAAGCCAACTCCGTTTTCTCACCACCAATTTTTGTTGCTTTAAAGCCACTTTTACCAATTCCAGCCCACTTTTTGCTGTTTCAAGCAAGTTCCATTCCCTCACCACCCATTTTTGTCTCTTCCAACCCATTTCCACCAATTTCCACCCATTTTTGATGGTCCCAAGCCAATTCCATTCGCTCACCACCAACTTTTGCAGCCTTAAAACCATTTTTGTCTTTTCCAACCCACTTTTGATGGTTCCAATGTAATTTCATTCCCTCACCACCAATTTTTGCCTTTTCCAACCCAATTTCACCGATTTCAACCCACTTTTGATGGTTCCAAGCCAATTCCATTCGCTCACCACCAACTTTTGTCTCTTCCAACCCATTTTCATCACTTCCAACCCATTTTTGTCTCTTCCAACCCATTCTTTTGATGTTTTAAGGCCGTTCCATTCGCTCACCACCAATTTTTGCTGCTTCCAACCCATTTTTGTCACTTCCAACCCATTTTTGACGGTTCCAAGGCAATCCCATTCGCTCACCCACCATTTTTTCTCTTTTTCAACCCATTCCCACCCATTTCCAACCCCTTTTTTCCCTCTCCCAACCCACTCTCAACCACGTCAACTCCGCTTCCTTTAATGCTTCCGCCGCCTTCCCCGCCGCGTCCGACGCCATCAACGCCGACAACGCCGACGCCGCAGCCAAAACTCCTCCTCATCATCACCATCATCATCACCATCACCATCACCGCCTCCTCCTCCTCCTCTCCCCGCCCTCACCCCCCCCCCAAAAAAAAAACCCCAAAAAAACCCAAAAAAACCCCCCAAAAAAACAGAAAAAAAACCAAAAACCGAACCCCGCCCGCCCAGTCCCCGGAAAAAAGGCCGAAGTCACGCGGGCGCTTTATTTTTGGATCTGGAATATAAAAAGCCGCAGGTTGATGTTCTTGGCCGCCAGCAGTTTGTTGCACTCCACCGAGTCGACGATGGGCAGCGCCATGTAGTCGGTCTCGTTGCTCTCGTTGCTGAAGACGAAGTGGTAGATGACGGGGCGGATCTTGACGTCGTCGTAGGGCCCCTCGAGGAGCAGGAAGGAGCACTCCATGGGCGAGTTGACCTTGCTCTTGAGGATCAGCTGGAAGCTCAGCGTGCGCTTGCACGACAGGTTGGGGTTGCGCTCCGAGTCGTTGACGCGCGCCTTCAGCACCCACGTCTGGTTGAGCACGGTCAGGCGCGGCGTCTCGTAGTAGAGGCGCGTGATGAAGTCGTCCGTGCGGTACGGGCGGAACTGCACCTCTGGGGGAAAGGGGGAAAAACGGGGATGAATCGGGGAAAAAATCGGGGGAAAATCGGGGAAAAATCGGGGGAAAATCGGGGAAAAATTGGGGAAAAATCGGGGGAAAAATCGGGGAAAAAAATCGGGGAAAAATCGGGGGAAAATCGGGAAAAAATCAGGGAAAATAGGGAAAAAATTGGGGGAAAATCGGGAAAAAATTGGGGGAAAATCGGGGGAAAATCGGGAAAAAATCAAGGAAAAATATCAGGAAAAAAATCGGGGAAAAATCGGGAAAAAATCGGGGAAAATTGGGACAAAATCGGGAAAAAATTGGGGGAAAATCGGGAAAAAATTGGGAAAAAATTGGGGGAAAATCGGGGGGAAATCGGGAAAAAAATCGGGAAAAAATCGGGGAAAAATCGGGAAAAAATCGGGAAAAAATCGGGGAAAATCGGGACAAAATCAGGAAAAAATTGGGGGAAAATCGGGAAAAAATTGGGAAAAAATTGGGGGAAAATCGGGGGAAAATCGGGAAAAAAATCGGGGAAAAATCGGGGAAAAATCAAGGAAAAATATCAGGAAAAAAATCGGGGAAAAATCGGGAAAAAATCGGGGAAAATCGGGACAAAATCGGAAAAAAATTGGGGGAAAAAGGGGAAAAAATTGGGAAAAAATTGGGGGAAAATCGGGGGAAAATTGGGAAAAAAATCGGGAAAAAATAGGGGAAAAATCGGGAAAAAATAGAGGAAAAATATCAGGAAAAAATCGGGAAAAAATCGGGGAAAATCGGGACAAAATCGGGAAAAAATTGGGGGAAAATCGGGAAAAAATTGGGAAAAAATTGGGGGAAAATCGGGGGAAAATCGAGGAAAAATATCAGGAAAAATTGGGAAAAAATCGGAGAAAAAATTGGGGGAAAATCGGGGAAAAATTGGGAAAAAAATCAGGAAAAAATCAGGGGAAAATCGGGGAAAAATCGGGAAAAAATTGGGGAAAAATCGAGGAAAAATCGGGAAAAAATCGGGGAAAAATATCAGGAAAAAAATTGGGAAAAATCGGAGAAAAAATCGGGAAAAAATCGGGGAAAAATCGGGAAAAAATCGGGAAAAAATTGGGGAAAAATAGGGAAAAAATCGGGGAAAAATCAGGGAAAAATTGGGGAAGAATTGGGAAAAAATCGGGAAAAAATTGGGAAAAAATCGGGAAAAAAATCGGGGAAAAAATTGGGGAAAATCGGGGAAAAATCGGGAAAAATCGGGACAAAATTGGGAAAAAAATCAGGAAAAAATCGGGAAAAATCAGGGAAAAATCAGGAAAAAATTGGGGAAAAATAGGGAAAAAATCGGGGAAAAATCAGGGAAAAATTGGGGAAGAATTGGGAAAAAATCGGGAAAAAATTGGGAAAAAATCGGGAAAAAAATCGGGGGAAAAATCGGGAAAAAATTGGGGAAAATCGGGGAAAAATCGGGAAAAATCGGGACAAAATTGGGAAAAAAATCAGGAAAAAATCGGGAAAAATCAGGGAAAAATCAGGAAAAAATCGGGAAAAATCGGGACAAAAACGGGGAAAAATCAGGGAAAAATCGGGAAAAAATCGGGAAAAATTGGGAAAATATCAGGAAAAATCGAGGAAAAATCGAGGAAAAATATCAGGGAAAAAATCAGGAAAAAATCGGAGAAAAAATTGGGGGAAAATCGGGGGGAAATCGGGAAAAAATCAGGAAAAAATAGGGGAAAAATCGAGGAAAAATATCAGGAAAAAAATTGGGAGAAATCGGAGAAAAAATTGCGAAAAATCGAGGAAAAAATTGGGAAAAAGTCGGGAAAAAATTGGGGAAAAATGGGAAAAAATTGGGAAAAAATCGGGGGAAAATATCAGGAAAAAAATCGGGGAAAAATCAAGGAAAAATTGGGCAAAAATCGGGAAAAAATCGGCGAAAAATCGGGAAAAAAATCGGGAAAAAATCGGGGAAAAAATCGGGGAAAAAATCGGGGAAAAATCAGGAAAAAATTGGGGAAAAATTGGGAAAAATCGGGAAAAAATTGGGGGAAAATCGGGAAAAAATTGGGAAAAAAATCGGGAAAAATTGGGAAAAAAAGAGGGGAAAAATTGGAGAAAAATCGGGAAAAAATCGAGGAAAAATCGGGAAAAAACATGGGAAAAATCGGGGAAAAATCAGGAGAAAAATTGGGGGAAAATCGTGAAAAAATTGGGGGAAAATCGGGGGAAAATCGGGAAAAAAATCGGGGAAAAATCAGGGAAAAATCAGGAAAAAATCGGGGAATAATCGGGAAAAATTGGGGAAAAATTGGAAAAAAATCGGGGAGAAATCGGGGAAAAATCGGGGAAAAATGGGGGAAAAATTGGGAAAAAATTGGGGAAAAATCGGGAAAAAATCAGGAAAAAATTAGGGAAAATTGGGAAAAAAAAGGGGAAAAATCGGGGGAAAATCGGGAAAAAATTGGGGAAAAATCGGGAAAATTTTGGGAAAAATTTGGAGAAAAGCGGTGGGAGAAGGAGGGGTTGGGGTCCCAGGGAGAATGGGGTGGGAGGGGTCAGGGAGGGGTCAGGGAGGGGTCAGGGAGGGGTCAGGGAGGGGTCAGGGAGGGGTCAGGGAGGGGTCAGGGAGTGTGTGCGGGGTCACAGGGGCGGGGACGGGTCCAGGAGTTGTCACCGGGGGCTACAGGGATTCACCAGGATCCCACAAAATTCCCAAAATTCCGATCAGATCCTACAAGGATTCCACCAGGATCCTACAAAATTCCCAACATTTTCACCAGATCCTACAAGGATTCAGCGTTATCCCGCAAAATTCCCAGAATGATCCCAGGTTTCCAAGTGGTTCCACCAGGATCCCACAGAATTCCCAAAATTCTGATCAGATCCCAAAAGGGTTCACCGGGATCCTACACAATTCCCGGAATTTTCATTGGATGCCACAAGGATTTGTCAAGATCCTACAAAATTCCTCCTCAGATCCTACAAAATTCCAGGAATTGTCAACGGATCCCAGAAGGATTCACCAGGATCCTACAAAATTCCCAAGATTTTCACCAGATCCTACAAGGATTCATCGTTATCCCACAAAATTCCCCAAAATGATCCCAGGTTTCCAAGTGGTTCCACCAGGATCCTACAAAATTCCCAAAATTCTGATCAGATCCCACAGGGATTCACCAGGATCCTACAAAATTCCCAAAATGATCCCAAGTTTCCAAGGGGCTTCACCAGGATCCCACAAAATTCCCAAAATTCTGATCAGATCCTAAAAGGGTTCACCAGGATCCTACAAAATTCCCGGAATTCTGATCAGATCCCAAAGGGATTCCCCAGGATCCCACAAAATTCCAGAATTTTCATTGGATGCCACAAGGATTTGTCAAGATCCTACAAAATTCCCAAATTTCTCCTCAGATCCCACAAAATTCCCAAAATTCCGATCAGATCCCAAAAGAAACCACCAGGATCCTACAAAATTCCCGGAATCGTCACCAGGATCCCAGAAAATTCCCAAATTTCCTCCCCCAAGCCCGAACTCTCCTGGAATTGCAGCAGAAATCCCCAAATTTCCTTTGCGCGGCCGATGAAAAGTGGGAAAAATTTGGGGGAAATGGTGGAAAATCCACGACCCCGAAAAAGAAAAATTGTCGGGAAATTCTGGAAAATCCTGGAAAAGTCCTTGGAGAACCCATGGAACCTTCTGGAAACCATGGAGAACCCATGGAACCTTCTGGAAACCATGGACAACGCATGGAACCTTCTGGAAACCTTCTTCCATGGAGAACCCCATGGAACCTTCTGGAAACCTTCTAGAAACCCTTGGAGAACCCTTGGAGAACCCATGGAACCTTCTGGAAGCCATGGAGAACCCTTGGAGGACTCCATAGAACCTTCTAGAAACTCCTGGAGAACCCGCAGAACCTTCTGGAAACCATGCAGAACCCTTGGAGAACCCATAGAACCTCCTGAGAACCTCCTGAGAACCCTTGAGGGACTCCATAGAACCTTCTGGAAACCTTCTGGGAACCCTTGGAGACCCCATAGAACCTTCTGGAAACTCATGGAGAACCCTTGAGGGACTCCATAGAACCTTCTGGAAACCTTCTAGGAACCCTTGGAGACCCCATAGGACCTTCTGGAAACCATGGGAAACCCTTGGAGACCCCATAGAACCTTCTGGAAACCATGGAGAACCCTTGGAGAGCCACTAAAAACCTTCTAGGAACCCTTGGAGACCCCTTGGAGACCCCATAGAACCTTCTGGGAACCATGGAAAACCCTTGGAGAACCCCATAAAACCTCCTGGGAACTCTTGGAGAACCCTTGGAGAACCCTTGGAGAACCCACAGAACCTTCTGGAAACCATGGAGAACCCTTGGGGAAACAATAGAACCTTCTGGAAACAATGGGAAAACCCTTGGAGGACTCCATAGAACCTTCTGGAAACCCATGGAGAACTCCATAAAAGTTTCTGGAAACCCATGGAGAACCCTTGGAGAACCCTGAGAACCTTCTAGGAACCTTTGGAGAACTCCATAGAACCTTCTGGAAACCATGGGAAACCCTTGGAGAACCCATAGAACCTCCTGAGAACCTTCTAGGAACCCATGGAGAACCCTTGGAGAACCCATAGAACCTTCTGGAAACCTTCTGAGAACCCTTGGAGAACTCCATAAAACCTTCTGAGAACGTTCTGAGAACCCTTGGAGAACCCATTGAACCTTCTGGAAACCATGGAGAACCCTTGGGCAACCACTAAAAACCTTCTGAGAACCCTTGGAGAACCCATGGAACCTTCTGGAAGCCATGGAGAACCCTTGGAGGACTCCATAGAACCTTCTGGAAACCTTCTGGGAACCCTTGAAGAACTCATAGGACCTTCTGGGAACCATGGGAAACCCTTGGAGAGCCACTAAAAACCTTCTGAGACCCCTTGGAGAACCCACAGAACCTTCTGGAAACCATGGAGAACCCTTGAGGGACTCCATAGAACCTTCTGGAAACCTTCTAGGAACCCTTGGAGAACCCATAGGACCTTCTGGGAACCATGGGAAACCCTTGGGCAACCACTAAAAACCTTCTGGGAACCTTCTAGGAACCCTTGGAGAACCCATAGGACCTTCTGGAAACCCTTGGAGAACCCTTGGAGAAGCAATACAACCTTCTGGAAACAATAGGAAACCCTTGGAGGACTCCATAGAACCTTCTGGAAACCCTTGGAGAACTCCATAAAAGCTTCTGGAAACCCATGGAGAACCCTGAGAACCTTCTAGGAACCTTTGGAGAACTCCATAGAACCTTCTGGAAACCATGGGAAACCCTTGGAGAACCCATAGAACCTCCTGAGAACCTCCTGAGAACCCTTGAGGGACTCCATAGAACCTTCTGGAAACCTTCTGGGAACCCTTGGAGACCCCATAGAACCTTCTGGAAACCATGGGAAACCCTTGGAGAGCCACTAAAAACCTTCTGGGAACCTTCTGGAAACCATTGGAGAACCCATAGAACCTTCTAGAAACCCTTTGAGGACTCCATAAAAGCTTCTGGAAACCATGGAGAACCCTTTGAGGACACCATAAAACCTCCTGAGAACCTTCTGAGAACCCTTGGACAACCCATAGAACCTTCTGGAAACTCTTGGAGAACCCATGGAACCTTCTGAAAACCATGGAGAACCCTTGAGGCACTTCATAAAACCTTCTGGGAACCTTCTGAGAACCCTTGGAGAACCCATAGGACCTTCTGGGAACAATTGGAGAACCCTTGGGAACTCCATAGAACCTTCTGGAAACTCCCAGAGAACCCATAGAACCTTCTGGGAACCCTTGGAGATCCCATAGGACCTTCTAGAAACCATGGAGAACCCTTGGAGAACCACTAAAAACCTTCTGAGAACCCTTGGAGAACGCTTGGAGAACCCATAGAACCTTCTGGAAACCCTTGGACAACCACTAAAGACCTTCTGAGAACCCTTGGAGAACCCATAGAACCTTCTGGAAACCATGGAGAACCCTTGGACAACCACTAAAAACCTTCTGAGAACCCTTGGAGCACCCATAGGACCTTCTGTGAACCTTGTGAGAACCATGGAGAACTCCATAAAACCTTCTGGAAACCTTCTGGGAACCCTTGGAGAACTCCATAGAACCTTCTGGAAACCATGGGAAACCCTTGGAGACCCCATAGAACCTTCTGGCAACCATAGGAAACCATTGAAGAACCCCATAAAACCTTCTGGGAACTCTTGAAGAACCCATAGGACCTTCTGGAAACCACGGAAAACCCTTGGACAACCACTAAAAACCTTCTGAGAACCCTTGGAGACCCCTTGGAGACCCCTTGGAGACCCCATAGAACCTTCTGGAAACCATGGAGAACCCTCTGAGACCCCATAGAACTTTCTGGAAACCACGGAAAACCCTTGGACAACCACTAAAAACCTTCTGAGAACCCTTGGAGAACCCATAGGACCTTCTAGGAACCTTCTGAGAACCATGGAGACCCCTTGGAGAACCCATAGAACCTTCTGGAAACCTTCTGGGAACCCTTGGAGAACCCCATAAAACCTTCTGAGAACGTTCTGAGAACCCTTGGAGAACCCATAGAACCTCCTAAAAACCTTCTAGGAACCCATGGAGAACCCATAGAACCTTCTGGGAACCTTCTGGGACCCTTGGAGAACCCTTGGGCAACCACTAAAAACCTTCTGGGAACCTTCTGAGACCCCTTGGAGACCCCTTGGAGACCCCATAGGACCTTCTGGAAACCATGGAGAACACTTGGAGAAACAATAGAACCTTCTGGAAACAATGGGAAACCCTTAGAGGACTCCATAGAACCTTCTGGAAACCCTTGGAGAACTCCATAAAAGCTTCTGGAAACCCATGGAGAACCCTTGGAGAACCCTGAGAACCTTCTAGGAACCTTTGGAGAACTCCATAGAACCTTCTGGAAACCATGGGAAACCCTTGGAGAACCCATAGAACCTCCTGAGAACCTCCTGAGAACCCTTGAGGGACTCCATAGAACCTTCTGGAAACCTTCTGGGAACCCTTGGAGACCCCATAGAACCTTCTGGGAACTCTTGAAGAACCCATAAAACCTTCTGGAAACCATGGGAAACCCTTGGACAACCACTAAAAACCTTCTAAGAACCCTTGGAGAACCCATAGGACCTTCTGGAAACCACGGAAAACCCTTGGACAACCCCATAAAACTTTCTGAAAACCGTCTGGAAACCCTTGAAGAACCCATAGAACCTTCTGGAAACCACGGAAAACCCTTGGGCAACCACTAAAAACCTTCTGAGAACCCTTGGAGAACCCTTGGAGAAACCATGGAAAACCCTTGGACAACCACTAAAAACCTTCTGAGAACCCTTGGAGAACCCATAGAACCTTCTGGAAACCATGGAGAACCCTTGGAGAACCACTAAAAACCTTCTGAAAACCTTCTGGAAACCCTTGAAGAACCCATAGAACCTTCTGGAAACCACGGAAAACCCTTGGACAACCACTAAAAACCTTCTGAGAACCCTTGGAGAACCCTTGGAGAACCCATAGAACCTTCTGGAAACCATGGAAAACCCTTGGACAACCACTAAAAACCTTCTGAGAACCCTTGGAGAACCCTTGGAGAACCCATAGGACCTTCTGGAAACCTTCTGAGAACCCTTGGAGAACTCCATAAAACCTTCTGGAAACCATGGAGAACCCTTGAGGGACTCCATAGAACCTTCTGGAAACCATGGGAAACCCTTGGAGAACCCATAGAACCTTCTGGAAAGGCCCAGAACGTGTGGACTTTGGTGGACCGCTGGTGGTCCTCCATACCGGTGTAGCCGATCTTCTCGAAGCTGAGCAGGCTGAAGATGCTGTTGTAGAGCTGCATCTCCTTCTTGCGCGTTTGGTCCATCTCGTCCAGGATGTCCATGAGCTCGTTGCCCGTCTTGGTGGGGTGGGAGCACTCGGCCTCGTGCACCGAGAGCTCGTGGAAGGGGCCCTGCCAGGGACACCCGATGCGTTTGTACTTGCACTGGGTCACCCTGGAGAGACGGGGACAAAAATGGGGACAGTTTGGGGACAATTCCAGTTTGGGGACAATTCCAGTTTGGGGACAATTCTGGAGGTTCTGGAGAAATTGAGGAGAAAAATGGCCCAAAAATTCCCATAAATTGGTAAAAATCCCAGCCAGGATCGTGCCCAGGGCTCAGATGTCCTCATGTTTCTTCTGGTGGTGGACCAAGGAAGATCTCGAGAACTTTGAGGTGTCCCACCAGCCCAAAAGCACCAAAAATGAACCCAAAAGCCCCAAAAAATGCCCCAAAAATCCAATAAATCCCCCCAAAAATCACCAACAAATCCCCAACATCCTTCTGGTGCTGCTCCAAGGAAGATCTCAAGAACTTTGAGGTGTCCCACCACCCCAAAACCACCCCAAACCATCTCCAAACCACCCCAAAGCACCAGGAATCCACCAAAACCCCTAAGAAATCCCATAAAATCCTTCACCCATCCTGACACTCGTTCTGCTGTGGATCCAATGAAGATCTCGAGATGTTCCTGCTGTCCCACCACCCAAAACCACCCCAAACCACCTTAAAACCACCCCAAACCACCTGGACTCCACCAAACAACACCTGCAGACTCCATAAAACCTCCAAAAAACCCAATCCCAAATTCCACCGGACCTGTCCTGGCACTCGTCCTTCTGGTGGAGCTCCAAAGATCTCAAGAACTTTGAGGTGTCCCACCAACCCAAAACCACCAAAACCGCCCTGAATAGACCCAAAACCACCCCAGGACCACCAAAAATCCTTCAAAAACCCCAAAAATTCTTTCAGCTTTCCTCACACTCATTCTGCTGCTGATCCAATGAAGATCTCGAGATGTTCCTGCTGTCCCACCACCCAAAACCACCCCAAACCATCTCCAAACCACCCCAAAGAACCAGGAATCCACCAAAACCCTTTAGAAACCCCATAAAATCCTTCACCCATCCTGACACTCGTTCTGCTCTGGACCCAATGAAGATCTCGAGATGTTCTGGGTGTCCCACCACCCAAAACCACCCCAAACCACCTTAAAACCACCCCAAACCACCAGGACTCCACCAAACAACACCTGCAGACTCCATAAAACCTCCAAAAAACCCAATCCCAAATTCCCCCGGACCTGTCCTGGCACTCGTCCTTCTGGTGGCGCTCGAGGAGGGAGCGGGGGAACTGGCGGGTGCAGAAGCCGCACTCGGCCGGCAGCTCGCTGACCGCCTTCTCCACGGCCACATCCCACCAGCACCAAACCGGCCCCAAAATCCCCAAAAATCCCCCCAAAAATGGGAGAATTCCCAGCCAGGACCATTCCCATCCATCGGCCACCTTGATGGTCCTTCTGGTGCTGCTCCAATGAAGATCTCAAGAACTTTGAGGTGTCCCACCACCCCAAACCACCCCAAACCACCCCAGATTCACCCCAAAGCACCAGGAATCCACCAAAACTCCTTAGAAACCCCATAAAATCTTTCGCCTCTCCTCACACTCCTTCTGCGTCTGATCCAATGAAGATCTCGAGATGTTCCTGCTGTCCCACCACCCGGAACCGCCCCAAACCACCACGGAACCACCCCAAACCACCTGGACTCCACCAAACAACACCTGCAGACTCCATAAAACCTCCAAAAAACCCAATCCCAAATTCCCCCGGACCTGTCCTGGCACTCGTCCTTCTGGTGGAGCTCCAAAGATCTCAAGGACTTTGAGGTGTCCCACCACCCAAAACCACCAACACTGCCCTGAATAGACCCAAAACCACCCCAGGACCACCAAAAATCCTTCAAAAACCCCAAAAATTCTTTCAGCTTTCCTCACACTCGTTCTGCTGTGGATCCAATGAAGATCTCGAGATGTTCCTGCTGTCCCACCACCCGAAACCACCCCAAACCACCACGGAACCACCCCAAAGAACCAGGAATCCACCAAAACCCTTTAGAAACCCCATAAAATCCTTCATCCATCCTGACACTGGTTCTGCTGTGGATCCAATGAAGATCTCGAGATGCTCCTGCTGTCCCACCACCCAAAACCACCCCAAACCACCTCGAATAGACCCAAAACCACCTCAGGACCACAAAAAATCCTTCAAAAACCCCAAAAATCTTTCAGCTTTCCTCACACTCCTTCTGCGTCTGACCCAATGAAGATCTCGAGATGTTCTTGGTGTCCCACCACCCCAAACCACCAAAAACCACCTTAAAACCACCCCAAACCACCAGGACTCCACCAAACAACACCTGCAGACTCCATAAAACCTCCAAAAATCCAAATCCCGAAATTCCCAAATTCCCCCGGACCTGTCCTGGCACTCGTCCTTCTGGTGGCGCTCAAGGAGGGAGCGGGGGAACTGGCGGGCGCAGAAGCCGCACTCGGCCGGCAGCTCGCTGACCGCCTTCTCCACGGCCACATCCCACCAGCACCAAACTGGCCCCAAAATCCCCAAAAATCCCCCCAAAAAATGGGAGAATTCCCAGCCAGGACCATTCCCATCCATCAGTCACCTTGATGGTCCTTCTGGTGGAGCTCCAATGAAGATCTCAAGAACTTTGAGGTCTCCCACCACCCCAAACCACCAACACTGCCCTGAATAGACCCAAAACCACCCCAGGACCACCAAAAATCCTTCAAAAACCCCAAAAATTCTTTCAGCTTTCCTCACACTCCTTCTGCTGCTGATCCAATGAAGATCTCGAGATGTTCCTGCTGTCCCACCACCCAAAACCACCCCAAACCACCTCGGAACCGCCCCAAACCACCTGGACTCCACCAAACAACACCTGCAGACTCCATAAAACCTCCAAAAAACCCAATCCCAAATTCCCCCGGACCTGTCCTGGCACTCGTCCTTCTGGTGGCGCTCGAGGAGGGAGCGGGGGAACTGGCGGGCGCAGAAGCCGCACTCGGCCGGCAGCTCGCTGACCGCCTTCTCCACGGCCACATCCCACCAGCACCAAACTGGCCCCAAAATCCCCAAAAATCCCCCCAAAAAATGGGAGAATTCCCAGCCAGGACCATTCCCATCCATCAGCCACCTTGATGGTCCTTCTGGTGCTGCTCCAATGAAGATCTCAAGAACTTTGAGGTGTCCCACCACCCCGAAACCACCCCAAACCACCCCAGATTCACCCCAAACCACCAGGAATCCACCAAAACCCCTTAAAAACCCCAAAAATTCTTTCAGCTTTCCTCACACTCGTTCTGCTGCTGATCCAATGAAGATCTCGAGATGTTCCTGCTGTCCCACCACCCAAAACCACCAAAAACCACCTTGAAACCACCCCAAAGCACCAGGAATCCACCAAAACCCTTTAGAAACCCCATAAAATCCTTCACCCATCCTGACACTCGTTCTGCTCTGGACCCAATGAAGATCTCGAGATGTTCTGGGTGTCCCACCACCCAAAACCACCAAAAACCACCTCAGAACCACCCCAAACCACCTGGACTCCACCAAACAACACCTGGAGACTCCAGAACACCTCCAAAAAAACCCAAAAAAATTTCCCAAAATTCCCAAAATCCCGGACCTGTCCTGGCACTCGTCCTTCTGGTAGAGCTCCAAAGATCTTAAGGACTTTGAGGTGTCCCACCATCCAAAACCACCAAAAACCACCCTAAAACCACCAAAAATCCTTTTAAAAACCCCATAAAATCTTTCCTGTCTCCTGACACTCGTTCTGCTGTGGATCCAATGAAGATCTCAAGAACTTTGAGGTGTCCCAACACCAAAAACCACCCAAAACCATCTCCAAACCACCCCAAACCACCAGGAATCCACCAAAACTCCTTAGAAACCCCATAAAATCTTGTGCCTTTACTGACACTCGTTCTGCTGTGGATCCAATGAAGATCTCGAGATGTTCCTGCTGTCCCACCACCCAAAACCACCCCAAACCACCTCAGAACCACCCCAAACCACCTGGAGTCCACCAAACAACACCTGCAGACTCCATAAAACCTCCAAAAAAATTCCCAAAATTCCCAAAATCCCAGACCTGTCCTGGCACTCGTCCTTCTGGTGGAGCTCCAAAGATCTCAAGAACTTTGAGGTGTCCCACCATCCAAAACCACCAAAAACCACCACGGAACCGCCCCAAACCACCTGGACTCCACCAAACAACACCTGCAGACTCCATAAAACCTCCAAAAATCCAAATCCCAAATTCCCCCGGACCTGTCCTGGCACTCGTCCTTCTGGTGGCGCTCGAGGAGGGACCGGGGGAACTGGCGGGCGCAGAAGCCGCACTCGGCCGGCAGCTCGCTGACCGCCTTCTCCACGGCCACATCCCACCAGCACCAAACCGGCCCCAAAATCCCCAAAAATCCCCCAAAAAAATGGGAGAATTCCCAGCCAGGACCATTCCCATCCATCGGCCACCTTGATGGTCCTTCTGGTGCTGCTCCAATGAAGATCTCAAGAACTTTGAGGTGTCCCACCACCAAAAACCACCCAAAACCACCCCAGATTCACCCCAAAGCACCAGGAATCCACCAAAACCCCTTAAAAACCCCATAAAATCCTTCACCCACCCTCACACTCGTTCTGCTGTGGATCCAATGAAGATCTCGAGATGTTCCTGCTGTCCCACCACCCAAAACCACCCCAAACCACCACGGAACCACCCCAAACCACCTGGACTCCACCAAACAACACCTGCAGACTCCATAAAACCTCCAAAAAACCCAATCCCAAATTCCGCCGGACCTGTCCTGGCACTCGTCCTTCTGGTGGAGCTCCAAAGATCTCAAGGACTTTGAGGTGTCCCACCACCCAAAACCACCAACACTGCCCTGAATAGACCCAAAACCACCCCAGGACCACCAAAAATCCTTCAAAAACCCCATAAAATCCTTCACCCATCCTCACACTCGTTCTGCTGTGGATCCAATGAAGATCTCGAGATGTTCCTGCTGTCCCACCACCCAAAACCACCAAAAACCACCTTAAAACCACCCCAAACCACCTGGACTCCACCAAACAACACCTGCAGACTCCATAAAACCTCCAAAAATCCCAATCCCAAATTCCCCCGGACCTGTCCTGGCACTCGTCCTTCTGGTGGCGCTCGAGGAGGGACCGGGGGAACTGGCGGGCGCAGAAGCCGCACTCGGCCGGCAGCTCGCTGACCGTCTTCTCCACGGCCACATCCCACCAGCACCAAACCGGCCCCAAAATCCCCAAAAATCCCCCCAAAAAATGGGAGAATTCCCAGCCAGGACCATTCCCATCCATCAGCCACCTTGATGGTCCTTCTGGTGCTGCTCCAATGAAGATCTCAAGAACTTTGAGGTCTCCCACCACCCAAAACCGCCCTGAATAGACCCAAAACCACCCCAGGACCACCAAAAATCCTTCAAAAACCCCAAAAATTCTTTCAGCTTTCCTCACAGTCCTGCTGCTGTGGATCCAATGAAGATCTCGAGATGTTCCTGCTGTCCCACCACCCAAAACCACCCCAAACCACCTCGGAACCGCCCCAAACCACCAGGACTCCACCAAACAACACCTGCAGACTCCATAAAACCTCCAAAAATCCCAATCCCAAATTCCCCCGGACCTGTCCTGGCACTCGTCCTTCTGGTGGCGCTCGAGGAGGGAGCGGGGGAACTGGCGGGCGCAGAAGCCGCACTCGGCCGGCAGCTCGCTGACCGCCTTCTCCACGGCCAGGTTGCGGCAGCAGAGGCTCTTGGAGATCTCGCAGCGGCAGTTGGGACACGTGGCCTGCTCCTCCTTGAGGCGCGAGTCGGCCAGCAGGTGGATGAAGCAGCCGGCGCACATCAGGTGCCCGTTGGTGCACTGAGGACGTCCAAAAAAAAATGGAGTTTTTGAGCATTTTAATGGGAATTTTTATCTGGTTGGAAATTTTGGTTTTTTGGTGAGTTTTGGGGTTTTTAAGGGTTTTTCATTTGAATTTTGTCCCATTTTTTATTGGATTTTTTCCCATTTAATTTCGAATTTTTTCCACATTTGAATTGAAATTTTTCCCACTGAATTTCTCATTTTCCCACTTTTTTAATCATAATTTTTTCCTATTTTTGTTCTTATTTTTCTGTACAATTTCTCATTTTTTCACCATTTCAATTCCAATTTTTTCCCATTTTTTTGGTATTTTTCCATTCAATTTTTCATTTTTCCGCCATTTTAATTGCAATTTTTTCCAATTTTTGTCCTATTTTTATTCTCATTTTCCCACCTTTTTAATTGCAATTTTTTCCCATTTTTTGTTGGATTTTTTCCATTTAATTTCTCATTTTCCCGCCATTTTAATTCCAATTTTTTCCAATTTTTGTCCTATTTTTATTCTCATTTTCCCACCTTTTTAATCTCAATTTCTCCCATTTTTTATTCTTATTTTTCTATTTAATTTCTTATTTTTCCACGTTTTTAATTCCATTATTTTCCCATTTTTTGTTGGATTTTTTCCATTTAATTTCTCATTTTTCCGCCATTTTAATTCCAATTTTTTCCCATTTTTGTCCCATTTTTATTCTCCTTTTTTCACATTTTAATTCCAATTTTTCCCCATTTTTATTGAAATTTTTCCCACTGAATTTCTCATTTTTTCGCCATTTTCATTCCAATTTTTTCCCATATTTTATTCTTATTTTTCCACCTTTTTAATTCCAATTTTTTCCTATTTTTAAATTTTGGTTTTCTGGTGAATTTTGGGGTTTTTTAAGGGTTTTTCATTTGAATTTTTCCCCATTTTTATTGGAATTTTTCCCATTCAAATTCTCATTTTTCACCTTTTTTAATTCCAATTTTTTCCCATTTTTTATTGGAATTTTTCCCATTCAAATTCTCATTTTTCACCTTTTTAATTCCAATTTTTTCCCATTTTTGTCCTATTTTTATTCTCATTTTCCCACCTTTTTAATCTCAATTTTTCCCATTTTTTATTCTTATTTTTCCATTTAATTTCTTATTTTTCCACCTTTTTAATTCCAATTTTTTCCCATTTTTTATTTTAATTTTTCCCATTCAAATTCTCATTTTTCACCATTTTAATTCCAATTTTTTCCCATTTTTTATTTTAATTTTTCCCATTCAAATTCTCATTTTTCACCTTTTTAATTCCATTTTTTCCCATTTTTTTTGGATTTTTTCCATTTAATTTCTCATTTTTCCGCCATTTTAATTCCAATTTTTTCCTCTTTTTGTCCTATTTTTATTCTCATTTTCCCACCATTTTAATTCCAATTTTTTCCCATTTTTTATTCTTATTTTTCCATTTAATTTCTCATTTTCCCACCTTTTTAATTCCATTTTTTCCCCATTTTTGTTGGATTTTTTCCATTTAATTTCTCATTTTTCCGCCATTTTAATTCCAATTTTTCCCATTTTTTATTCTTATTTTCCACCTTTTTAATTGCAATTTTTTCCTATTTTTTATTCTTATTTTTCCATTTAATTTCTCATTTTTCCACCTTTTTAATTCCATTTTTCCCATTTTTTATTTTTATTTTTCCATCCTTTTAATTGCAATTTTTTCCCATTTTTTATTCTTATTTTTCCATTTAATTTCTCATTTTTCACCTTTTTAATTCAAATTTTCCCATTTTTTATTCTTATTTTTCCATTCCATTCCGAATTTTTTAAACATTTTTAATTCCAATTTTTTATTCTTATTTTTTCACCTTTTTAATTCCAATTTTTCCCCATTTTTTATTTTTGTTTTTCCATTTAATTTCGAATTTTTCCACCTTTTTAATTCCAATTTTTATCCATTTTTGTTCTTATTTTTCTATTTAATTTCTCATTTTTTAAATATTTTGAATTCCAATTTTTTCCCATTTTTATTGAAATTTTTCCATTTAATTTCTCATTTTTTCACCTTTTTAATTCCAATTTTTTCCTATTTTCAATCCTTATTTTTCCATTTAATTTCAAATATTTTACATGTTTTAATTGCAATTTTTCCCCAATTTTTATTTTTATTTTTCCATTTAATTTCTCATTTTTCCGCCATTTTAATTCCAATTTTTTTCCCATATTTTATTCTTATTTTTCCACCGTTTTAATTCCAATTTTTTCCTATTTTTAAATTTTGTTTTTCTGGTGAATTTGGGGTTTTTTAAGGGTTTTTCATTTGAATTTTTTCCCATTTTTATTGGAATTTTTCCCATTCAAATTCTCATTTTTCACCTTTTTAATTCCAATTTTTTCCCATTTTTTATTGGATTTTTTCCCATTCAAATTCTCATTTTTCCGCCAGTTTAATTCCAATTTTTTCCCATTTTTTATTTTAATTTTTCCCATTCAAATTCTCATTTTTCCGCCATTTTAATTCCAATTTTTTCCCCTTTTTTATTGGAATTTTTCCCATTCAAATTCTCATTTTTCACCTTTTTAATTCCAATTTTTTCCCATTTTTGTCCTATTTTTATTCTCATTTTCCCACCTTTTTAATCTCAATTTTTCCCATTTTTTATTCTTATTTTTCTATTTAATTTCTCATTTTCCCACCTTTTTAATTGCAATTTTTCCCATTTTTTATTCTTATTTTTCCATTTAATTTCTTATTTTTCCACCTTTTTAATTCCATTATTTTCCCATTTTTTGTTGGATTTTTTCCATTTAATTTCTCATTTTCCCGCCATTTTAATTGCAATTTTTTCCCATTTTTTATTCTTATTTTTCCAGTCTTTTAATCCAATTTTCCCCATTTTTTATTCTTCTTTTTCCATTTAATTTCTCATTTTTCCACCTTTTTAATTCCAATTTTTTCCTATTTTTAATCCTTATTTTTCCATTTAATTTCAAATATTTTACATGTTTGTAATTGCAATTTTTTCCCATTTTTGTTGAATTTTTCCATCTAATTTCTCATTTTTTCACCTTTTTAATTCCAATTTTCCCCATTTTTTATTCTTATTTTTCCACCTTTTTAATTCCAATTTTTCCTATTTTTAAATTTTATTTTTCCACTAAATTTCGAATTTTTTAAACATTTTTTATTCAATTTTTTCCATATTTTTAATTGGATTTTTTCCCATTTAATTTCGAATTTTTCTGCCATTTTAATTCCATTTTTCCCATTTTTTATTCTTATTTTCCCATTCAAATTCTCATTTTTCACCTTTTTAATTCCAATTTTTTCCCATTTTTGTCCTATTTTTATTCTCATTTTCCCACCTTTTTAATCTCAATTTTTCCCATTTTTTATTCTTATTTTTCTACCTTTATAATTCCATTATTTTCCCATTTTTTGTTGGATTTTTTCCATTTAATTTCTCATTTTTCCACATTTTAATTCCAATTTTTTCCCATTTTTTATTTTTATTTTTCCATCTAATTTCTCATTTTTTCACCTTTTTAATTCCATTTTTTTCCCCATTTTTATTGAAATTTTTCCCACTGAATTTCTCATTTTTTCGCCATTTTCATTCCAATTTTTTCCCATATTTTATTCTTATTTTTCCACCTTTTTAATTCCAATTTTTTCCTATTTTTAAATTTTGTTTTTCTGGTGAATTTGGGTTTTTTTAAGGGTTTTTCATTTGAATTTTTTCCCCATTTTTTATTGGATTTTTTCCCATTTAATTTCGAATTTTTTCCACATTTTTATTGAAATTTTTCCCACTGAATTTCTCATTTTCCCACTTTTTTAATCATAATTTTTTCCTATTTTTGTTCTTATTTTTCCATTTAATTTCTCATTTTTCCACCTTTTTAATTCCATTTTTTCCCATTTTTTATTCTTATTTTTCCATTTAATTTCTTATTTTTCCACCTTTTTAATTCCAATTTTTTCCCATTTTTATTGGATTTTTTCCCATTCAAATTCTCATTTTTCCACCTTTTTTATTCCAATTTTTTCCCATTTTTTATTTTAATTTTTCCATTTAATTTCTCATTTTCCCACCTTTTTAATTCCATTTATTCCCCATTTTTGTTGGATTTTTCCCATTCAAATTCTCATTTTCCCGCCATTTTAATTCCAATTTTTCCCATTTTTGTCCCATTTTTATTCTCCTTTTTCCACATTTTAATTCCAATTTTTACCTATTTTTAATCCTTATTTTTCCATTTAATTTCTCATTTTTTCACCTTTTTAATTCCAATTTTCCCCATTTTTTATTCTTATTTTTCCACCTTTTTAATTGCAATTTTTTCCTATTTTTAAATTTTATTTTTCCACTAAATTTCGAATTTTTTAAACATTTTTTATTCAATTTTTTCCATATTTTTAATTGGATTTTTTCCCATTTAATTTCGAATTTTTCCGCCATTTTAATTCCAATTTTTCCCATTTTTTATTTTTATTTTTCCATCCTTTTAATTGCAATTTTTTCCCATTTTTTATTCTTATTTTTCCATTTAATTTCTCATTTTCCCACCCTTTTAATCTCAATTTTTCCCACTTTTTATTCTTATTTTTCCATTTAATTTCTTATTTTTCCACCTTTTTAATTCCATTTTTTCCCATTTTTGTTGGATTTTTTCCCATTCAAATTCTCATTTTTCACCTTTTTAATTCCAATTTTTTCCCTTTTTTTTTGGTATTTTTCTATTTAATTTCTCATTTTCCCACCATTTAAATTCCAATTTTTTCCAATTTTTGTCCTATTTTTATTCTCATTTTCCCACCTTTTTAATCTCAATTTTTCCCATTTTTTATTCTTATTTTTCTATTTAATTTCTTATTTTTCCACCTTTATAATTCCATTATTTTCCCATTTTTTGTTGGATTTTTTCCATCTAATTTCTCATTTTTCCACATTTTAATTCCAATTTTTTCCCCATTTTTTCTTTTTATTTTTCCATCTAATTTCTCATTTTTTCACCTTTTTAATTCCAATTTTTTCCCCATTTTTATTGAAATTTTTCCCACTGAATTTCTCATTTTTTCGCCATTTTCATTCCTATTTTTTCCCATATTTTATTCTTATTTTTCCACCTTTTTAATTCCAATTTTTTCCTATTTTTAAATTTTGTTTTTCTGGTGAATTTGGGTTTTTTTAAGGGTTTTTCATTTGAATTTTTCCCCATTTTTTATTGGATTTTTTCCCATTTAATTTCGATTTTTTTCCACATTTGAATTGAAATTTTTCCCACTGAATTTCTCATTTTCCCACTTTTTTAATCATAATTTTTTCCCATTTTTTATTGGTATTTTTCCAATAATTTGTCATTTTTTCACCTTTTTAATTCCAATTTTTCCCATTTTTTATTCTTATTTTTCCATTTAATTTCTTATTTTTCCACCTTTTTAATTCCATTTTTTTCCCATTTTTGTTGGATTTTTTCCATTTAATTTCTCATTTTTCCGCCATTTTAATTCCAATTTTTTCCCATTTTTGTCCCATTTTTATTCTCCTTTTTCCACATTTTAATTCCAATTTTTTCCCATTTTTTATTTTTATTTTTCCATCTAATTTCTCATTTTTCACCTTTTTAATTCCAATTTTCCCCATTTTTTATTCTTATTTTTCCACCTTTTTAATTCCAATTTTTTCCTATTTTTAAATTTTATTTTTCCACTAAATTTCGAATTTTTTAAACATTTTTTATTCAATTTTTTCCATATTTTTAATTGGATTTTTTCCCATTTAATTTCAAATTTTTCCGCCATTTTAATTCCATTTTTCCCATTTTTTATTTTTATTTTTCCATCCTTTTAATTGCAATTTTTTCCCATTTTTTATTCTTATTTTTCTATTTAATTTCTCATTTTTCCACCTTTTTAATTCCAATTTTTCCCATTTTTATTCTTATTTTTCTATTTAATTTCTCATTTTTCACCTTTTTAATTCCAATTTTTTCCCTTTTTTTTTGGTATTTTTCCATTCAATTTTTCATTTTTCCGCCATTTTAATTGCAATTTTTTCCAATTTTTGTCCTATTTTTATTCTCATTTTCCCACCTTTTTAATCTCAATTTTTCCCATTTTTTATTCTTATTTTTCCGCCATTTTAATTCCAATTTTTTCCCATTTTTTATTTTAATTTTTCCCATTCAAATTCTCATTTTTCACCTTTTTAATTCCAATTTTTTCCCGTTTTTTATTGGAATTTTTCCCATTCAAATTCTCATTTTTCACCTTTTTAATTCCAATTTTTCCCTTTTTTGTCCTATTTTTTATTCTCATTTTCCCACCTTTTTAATTCCAATTTTTTCCCATTTTTTATTCTTATTTTTCCATTAAATTTCGAATTTTTTAAACATTCTAATTCAATTTTTTCCATATTTTTATTGGATTTTTCCCATTTAATTTCGAATTTTTTCCACATTTTTAATTGAAATTTTTCCATTTAATTTCTCATTTTTTCACCTTTTTAATTCCAATTTTTTCCTATTTTAAATCCTTATTTTTCCAATTAATTTCAAATATTTTAAATGGTTTTTAATTCCAATTTTTTTCCCATTTTTTGTTGAATTTTTCCCATTTTTGTTGAATTAATTTCTCATTTTTCACCTTTTTAATTCCAATTTCCCCATTTTTTATTCTTATTTTTCCACCTTTTTAATTCCAATTTTTCCTATTTTTAAATTTTATTTTTCCACTTAATTTCGAATTTTTTAAACATTTTTTATTCAATTTTTTCCATATTTTTAATTGGATTTTTTCCCATTTAATTTCGAATTTTTCTGCCATTTTAATTCCATTTTTCCCATTTTTTATTCTTATTTTCCCATTCAAATTCTCATTTTTCACCTTTTTAATTCCAATTTTTTCCCTTTTTTTTTGGTATTTTTCCATTCAATTTTTCATTTTTCCGCCATTTTAATTCCAATTTTTTCCAATTTTTGTCCTATTTTTATTCTCATTTTCCCACCTTTTAATCTCAATTTTTCCCATTTTTTATTCTTATTTTTCTATTTAATTTCTTATTTTTCCACCTTTATAATTCCATTATTTTCCCATTTTTTGTTGGATTTTTTCCATTTAATTTCTCATTTTTCCGCCATTTTAATTCCAATTTTTTCCCATTTTTTGTTTGATTTTTCCCATTCAAATTCTCATTTTTCCGCCATTTTAATTCCAATTTTTTCCCATTTTTTATTCTTATTTTTCCAGTCTTTTAATCCAATTTTCCCCATTTTTTATTCTTCTTTTTCCATTTAATTTCTCATTTTTCCACCTTTTTAATTCCAATTTTTTCCTATTTTTAATCCTTATTTTTCCATTTAATTTCAAATATTTTACATGTTTGTAATTGCAATTTTTCCCCATTTTTATTTTTATTTTTCCATCTAATTTCTCATTTTTTCACCTTTTTAATTCCAATTTTCCCATTTTTTATTCTTATTTTTCCACCTTTTTAATTGCAATTTTTTCCTATTTTTTATTTTTATTTTTCCACTAAATTTCTTATTTTTTAAACATTTTTTATTCAATTTTTTCCATATTTTTAATTGGATTTTTCCCATTTAATTTCTCATTTTTCCGCCATTTTAATTCCAATTTTTCCCATTTTTTATTTTTATTTTTCCATCCTTTTAATTGCAATTTTTTCCCATTTTTTATTCTTATTTTTCCATTTAATTTCTCATTTTTCCACCCTTTTAATCTCAATTTTTCCCACTTTTTATTCTTATTTTTCTATTTTTATTCTCATTTTTCCACCTTTTTAATTCCATTTTTTCCCATTTTTTATTGAAATTTTTCCCATTCAAATTCTCATTTTTCACCTTTTTAATTCCAATTTTTTCCCTTTTTTTTTTGGTATTTTTCCATTCAATTTTTCATTTTTCCGCCATTTTAATTGCAATTTTTTCCAATTTTTGTCCTATTTTTATTCTCATTTTCCCACCTTTTTAATCTCAATTTTTCCCATTTTTTATTCTTATTTTTCCATTTAATTTCTCATTTTCCCACCTTTTTAATTCCATTTTTTCCCCATTTTTGTTGGATTTTTTCCATTTAATTTCTCATTTTTCCGCCATTTTAATTCCATTTTTCCCATTTTTTATTTTTATTTTTCCATCCTTTTAATTGCAATTTTTTCCCATTTTTTATTCTTATTTTTCCATTTAATTTCTCATTTTTCACCTTTTTAATTCAAATTTTCCCATTTTTTATTCTTATTTTTCCATTCCATTCCGAATTTTTTAAACATTTTTAATTCCAATTTTTTATTCTTATTTTTTCACCTTTTTAATTCCAATTTTTCCCCATTTTTTATTTTTGTTTTTCCATTTAATTTCGAATTTTTCCACCTTTTTAATTCCAATTTTTATCCATTTTTGTTCTTATTTTTCTATTTAATTTCTCATTTTTTAAATATTTTGAATTCCAATTTTTTCCCATTTTTATTGAAATTTTTCCATTTAATTTCTCATTTTCCCACCTTTTTAATTTCAATTTTTCCCATTTTTTATTCTTATTTTCCCATTTAATTTCAAATATTTTAAATATTTTTAATTTCAATTTTTTCCCATTTTTTATTGGATTTTTTCCAATTATTTTGTCATTTTTCCACCTTTTAATTGCATTTTTTCCCATTTTTTCACCTTTTTAATTCCATTTTTTTCCTATTTTTAATCCTTATTTTTCCATTTAATTTCAAATATTTTACATGTTTTAATTGCAATTTTCCCCCAATTTTTATTTTTATTTTTCCATCTAATTTCTCATTTTTCCGCCATTTTAATTCCAATTTTCCCCATTTTTTTATTCTTATTTTTCCACCTTTTTAATTCCAATTTTTACCTATTTTTAATCCTTATTTTTCCATTTAATTTCTCATTTTTCCACCTTTTTAATTCCAATATTTTCCTATTTTTAAATTTTATTTTTCTGGTGAATTTTGGGTTTTTTAAGCATTTTTAATTTCAATTTTTTTCCATTTTTTATTGGATTTTTTCCATTTAATTTCGAATTTTTTCCACCGTTTTCATTCCATTTTTCCACATTTTTATGGATTTTTTTTCCATTTAATTTCTCATTTTTCCACCTTTTTAATTCCAATTTTTTCCTATTTTTAATCCTTATTTTTCCATTTAATTTCTCATTTTTTCACCTTTCAAATTCCAATTTTTTCCCCATTTTTTATTTTATTTTTCCACTCAATTTCTCATTTTTCCACCTTTTTTAATTCCAATTTTCCCCATTTTTTATTCTTATTTTTCCATTTAATTTCAAATATTTTAAATGTTTTTAATTGCAATTTTTCCCCTTTTTTAATTATTATTTTTCTGTTGAATTTTGGGTTTTTTAAGCATTTTTAATTTTGATTTTTCCCCATTTTTTTATTGGTGTTTTTCCATTTAATTTCTCATTTTTCCACCCTTTAAATTCCAATTTTTTCCATTTCTTAATTCTTATTTTTACCATTTCATTCCTCATTTGCCCAACTTTATTAATCAATATTTCCCCATTATTAATTCCAATATTCCCCATTTATTAATCAATATTTCCCCATTAATTAATCCCAATATTCCCCATTTATTAATCAATATTTCCCCATTATTAATTCCCAATATTCCCCATTTATTAATCAATATTTCCCCATTAATTAATTTCCAATATTCCCTATTTATTAATCAATATTTCCCCATTAATTACTCCCAATATTCCCAATTTATTAATCAATATTTCCCCATTATTAATTCCCAATATTCCCCATTTATTAATCAATATTTCCCCATTATTAATTCCCAATATTCCCAAATTATTATTCAATATTTCCCCCATTATTAATTTCCAATATTCCCCATTTATTAATCAATATTTACCACATTAATTATTCCAAATATTCCCCATTTATTAATCAATATTTACTACATTAATTATTCCAAATATTCCCAATTTATTAATCAATATTCGCCCATTAATTATTCCCAATATTCCCAATTTATTAATCGATATTTCCCCCATTATTAATTCCCAATATTCCCCATTTATTAATCGATATTTCCCCCATTATTAATTCCCAATATTCCCAATTTATTAATCAATATTTCCCCATTAATTATTCCCAATATTCCCCATTTATTAATCAATATTTACTGCATTAAGTATTCCAAATATTCCCAATTTATTAATCAAATTTCCCCCATTATTTATTCCCAATTTATTAATCAATATTTCCCCATTAATTACTCCCAATATTCCCCATTTATTAATCAATATTTCCCCATTATTAGTTCCCAATATTCCCAATTTATTAATCAATATTTCCCCATTATTAATTCCCAATATTCCCCATTAATTAATCAATATTTCCCCATTAATTACTCCCAATATTCCCCATTTATTAATCAATATTTCCCCATTATTAGTTCCCAATATTCCCAATTTATTAATCAATATTTCCCCATTATTAATTCCCAATATTCCCCATTAATTAATCAATATTTCCCCATTAATTACTCCCAATATTCCCAAATTATTAATCAATATTTCCCCATTATTTATTCCCAATATTCCCCATTTATTAATCAATATTTCCCCGTTATTAATTCCCAATATTCCCAATTTATTATCAGTATTTATTAATTTATATTCCCAATATTCCCCATTTATTAATCAATATTTCCCCATTAATTACTCCCAATATTCCCCATTTATTAATCATTATTTCCCCATTATTAGTTCCCAATATTCCCCATTTATTAATCAATATTTCCCCATTAATTACTCCCAATATTGCCCATTTATTAATCATTATTTCCCCATTATTAGTTCCCAATATTCCCCATTTATTAATCAATATTTCCCCCATTAATTACTCCCAATATTCCCAATTTATTAATCATTATTTCCCCACTATTAATTCCCAATATTCCCTATTTATTAATCGATATTCCCCCATTAATTATTGCCAATATTCCCCATTTATTAATCAATATTTCCCCATTATTTATTCCCAATATTCCCAATTTATTAATCAATATTTCCCCATTAATTATTCCCAATATTCCCAATTTATTAATCAATATTTCCCCCTTATTAATTCCCAATATTCCCAAATTATTATTCAATATTTCCCCCATTATTAATTTCCAATATTCCCCATTTATTAATCAATATTTACTGCATTAATTATTCCAAATATTCCCTATTTATTAATCAATATTTCCCCCATTAATTATTCCCAATATTCCCAATTTATTAATCATTATTTCCCATTATTAATTCCCAACATTCCCAATTTATTAATCGATATTTCCCCATTAGAAATTCCCAATATTCCCCATTTATTAATCGATATTCCCCCATTAATTAATCCCAACATTTCCAATCTATTAATCAATATTTCCCCATTATTTATTCCCAATTTATTAATCAATATTTCCCCCATTATTAATTCCCAATATTCCCAATTTATTAATCAATATTTCCCCATTATTAATTCCCAATATTCCCCATTTATTAATCGATATTTCCCCCATTATTTATTCCCAATTTATTAATCAATATTTCCCCGTTATTAATTCCTAATATTCCCAATTTATTATCAGTATTTATTAATTTATATTCCCAATATTCCCTATTTATTAATCAATATTTCCCCATTATTAATTCCCAATATTCCCCATTTATTAATCGATATTTCCCCCATTATTAATTCCCAATATTCCCCATTAATTAATCAATATTTCCCCATTAATTATTCCCAATATTCCCAAATTATTAATCAATATTTCCCCATTATTTATTCCCAATATTCCCCATTTATTAATCAATATTTCCCCGTTATTAATTCCCAATATTCCCAATTTATTATCAGTATTTATTAATTTATATTCCCAATATTCCCAATTTATTAATCAATATTTCCCCATTATTTATTCCCAATATTCCCAATTTATTATTCAATATTTCCCCCATTATTAATTTCCAATATTCCCCATTTATTAATCAATATTTACTGCATTAATTATTCCAAATATTCCCAACTTATTAACTAATATTTCCCCCATTAATTATTCCCAATATTCCCCATTTATTAATCATTATTTCCCCATTCTTATTAATTCCCAACATTCCCAATTTATTAATCAATATTTCCCGATTAATTATTCCCAATATTCCCCATTTATTAATCAATATTTCCCGATTAATTATTCCCAATATTCCCAATTTATTAATCAATATTTCCCGATTAATTATTCCCAATATTCCCCATTTATTAATCAATATTCCCCCATTAATTAATCCCAACATTTCCAATTTATTAATCAAATTTCCCCCATTATTTATTCCCCATTTATTAATCAATATTTCCCCCATTAATTACTCCCAATATTCCCAATTTATTAATCATTATTTCCCCATTATTAATTCCCAAATATTCCCAATTTATTAATTAATATTTATTAATTATTTATTCCAAATATTCCCAATTTATTAATCAATTAATTAATCAATTAATCAGTTAATTTGATCTGATTCTTGGATTGATAGATCCCAGATTGAGTTAATAGATCAGTCAATCAATTAAGAATCAATTAATAATCAATTAATTAATTAATTAGTTCATTAATCCCATATTAAATTAATCCCAGATTGAGTTTAAAAATCAGCAATCAATTAAGAATCAATTAATAATTAATCAATTAATTAATCTATCAAGGACTAATTCATTGGATCCCATCCTGGCATTAATTAACCCCAGAATTAATTCCTTAATCAATCAATTAATCAATTAATCAATTAATCAATTAATTTCTCCATTAAATAATCAATCCCCAATTGATTGGATCCCACCCTGGCATTAATTAACCCCAGATTTAATTAATCCCTGAATTAATTAATTAATCAATCAATCCATGTATCAATCAATCAATTAATTAATCCATTAATCAATCAATCTCCAATTCATTAATTAATCCCAGATTTAATTAATCCCACAATTAATCCCTCAATCAATCCCTGAATTAGTCAATTAATTAATCAATCTATTAATCAATTAATCAATGAAGTGATCAATTGATTAATCAGTTATTTAAATCCAATCCTGCCATTAATTAATCCCAGATTTAATTAATTAATCCTAGAATTTATTCATCAATCAATCCCTGGATTAATCAACCAATTAATCAATTAATTAGCCAATTAAATAATCAACCAATCCCCAATTCATTGGAGCCCACCCTGGCATTAATTAACCCCAGATTTAATTAACCCCACAATTAATTCCTCAATTAATCAATTAGTCAATCAATTATTCAACCAATTAATCAATCAATTAATAACAGATTTATTGGAGCCCATCCTGGCATTAATTAACTCCAGATTTAATTAATCCCACAATTAATCAATCAATCAATCAATCCATCCATCCATCCATCGCTGAATTAATCAATCAATTAATCAAATAATTAATCAACTAATTAATTGATCAATTAATCAACCAATTAATTAAATAGTTGACTAATTATTCAATCAATCAATTAATCAATCAATCAATCCCCAATTAATTGGATCCCATCCTGGCATTAATTAACCCCAGATTTAATTAATGCCACAATTAATTCATCAATAAACCCCTGAATTAATCAATCAATTAATCAATCAATTAATCCATTTCTCAATTAAGTAATCAATCAATCAATTAATCAATGCATGGGATCCCACGCTGGTATTAATTAACCCGAATTAATTAATCCTAGAATCAGTTCCAAAATCAATTAATTCATTAATCAATCAATCAATCAATCCCCAATTAATTGGATCCTATCCTGGCATTAATTAACCCCAGATTTAATTAACCCAGAATTAATCAATCAATCGATCAATCAATCCCTGAATTAATCAATTAATTAATCAATCAATTAACCAATTAAATAGATCCCACCCTGGCATTAATTAACCCCAGATTTAATTAACCCAGAATCAATCAATCCCTGAATTAATCAATTAATTAATCAATTAATCAATCAATCCCCAATTCATTGGATCCCACCCTGGCATTAATTAACCCCAGATTTAATTAATCCCACAAATAATCAATCAATCAATCAATCTATCAATCCCTGAATTAATCAATTCATCAACCAACTAATCAATTAATTAATCAATCAATTAACCAATTAAATAGATCCCACCCTGGCATTAATTAACCCCAGATTTAATTAATCCCAGAATTAATCAATCCATCCCTCTATTAATCAATTAATCAATTAATTAACCAATCATTCAATCAATTAATCAATCAATTAATCAATCCCCAATTAATTGGATCGCACCCTGGCATTAATTAACCCCAGATTTAATTAATCCCACAATTAATTAATTCATCAATCCCTGAATTAATTAATGCCTCAGTCAAGCCCTCAATTAATCAATTAATTAATCAATTAAATAACGACTCAACCAATTAATCAATCAATTAAATAACTAATCAAACAATTAATCAATCAATTAATTAATCAATTAAATAACTAATCAAACAATTAATCAATTAAATAACTGATTTAATAATCAACCAATCAATCAATCAATTAATTAATTGATTTAATTATTGATTTAATTAATTAACTGATTTAATAATCAGCCAATTAATCAATCAATCAATCAATCAATCAATCAATACCAATTACATAGATCCCACCCTGGCATTAATTACCCACATTAATTAACTCCTCATTAATTACCCCCATTAATTACCCCCCCTTAATTAACCCCATTATTTATCCCCCATTAATTACCCCCCACATTAATTACCCCACATTAATTACCCCACATTAATTACCCACATTAATTAACTTCTCATTAATTACCCCCATTAATTACTCACATTAATTACCCCACATTAATTAACCCCTCATTAATTACCCCACATTAATTAACTCCCCTTTAATTACCCCCCATTAATTACCCTCATTAATTACCCACATTAATTACCCCCCATTAATTACCGCACATTAATTACCCCCATTAATTAACTCCCCATTAATTACCCCCATTAATTAACCCCACATTAATTACCCCCCATTAATTACCCCTCATTAATTACCCCCCATTAATTAACCCCTCATTAATTAACGCCTCCATTCAGCCCGGCCTTGGTGGCCCAGGGGGAGCCTCTGGTGGCCCCAGGCCTTGGTGGCCCTGAGGGGACCTTGGTGGCCCTGAGGGGACAGGGACACCCTGAGGGACAGGGACACCCTGGGGGGACAGGGACACCCTGAGGGACAGGGACACCCTGAGGGGACCTTGGTGACCCTGAGGGGACAGGGACACCCTGAGGGACAGGGACACCCTGAGGGGACAGGGACACCCTGGGGGGACAGGGACACCCTGAGGGACAGGGACATCCTGAGGGACAGGGACACCCTGGGGGGACCTTGGTGACCCTGAGGGGACCTTGGTGACCCTGGGGGGACAGGGACACCCTGAGGGGACAGGGACACCCTGGGGGGACAGGGACACCCTGAGGGGACAGGGACATCCTGAGGGACAGGGACACCCTGGGGGGACCTTGGTGACCCTGAGGGGACAGGGACACCCTGGGGGGACAGGGACACCCTGGGGGGACAGGGACACCCTGAGGGGACCTTGGTGACCCTGAGGGACAGGGACATCCTGAGGGACAGGGACACCCTGGGGGGACAGGGACACCCTGAGGGGACCTTGGTGACCCTGAGGGACAGGGACACCCTGAGGGACAGGGACATCCTGAGGGACAGGGACACCCTGGGGGGACACTTTGGTGGCCCTTGAGGGGACCTTGGTGGCCCTGGCAGGGTTTGGTGGCCCCTGGGGACACTTTGGTGGCCCTGGGGTGGATTGGTGGCCCATGGATTTGGTGGCCCTGAGGGGACCTTGGTGGCCCTTGAGGAAGTTTGGTGGCCCTGAGGTGACGCTGGTGGCCCTGGGACACTTTGGTGGCCTTGGAGGGGACAGGGACACCCTGGGTGGGTTTGGTGGCCCTGAGGGGACCTTGGTGGCCCTGGGGAGGTTTGGTGGCCCCTGGGGACACTTTGGTGGCCTTGGAGGGGACAGGGACACCCTGGGACACTTTGGTGGCCCGTGAGGGGACCTTGGTGACCCTGGGACACCTTGGTGGCCCTGGCAGGGTTTGGTGGCCCCTGGGGACACTTTGGTGGCCCTGAGGGGACAGGGACACCCTGAGGGGTCAGGGACACCCTGAGGGGACACTTTGGTGGCCCTGAGGGGACAGAGACACCCTGGGACACTTTGGTGGCCCGTGAGGGGACTCTGGTGGCCCTGAGACACTTTGGTGGCCCTTGAGGGGACCTTGGTGGCCCTGGGACACTTTGGTGGCCCCTGGGGACACTTTGGTGGCCCTGGGGTGGATTGGTGGCCCATGGATTTGGTGGCCCTGAGGGGACCTTGGTGGCCCTTGGCAGGGTTTGGTGGCCCTGGGACGGTTTGGTGGCCCTGGAGGGGACAGGGACACCCGGGGATGGTTTTGGTGGCCCTGAGGGGACCCTGGTGGCCCTGGGAAGGTTTGGTGGCACCTGGGACACTTTGGTGGTCCTGGCAGGGGTTTGGTGACCCCTGGGACACTTTGGCGGCCCTGAGGGGACTTTGGTGGCCCTGGGGAGGATTCAATGGCCCAGGAGGGGACAAAGTGAGGCCTTGGTGGCCCCTGGAGGCTTTGGTGGCCCCTGGGGACACTTTGGTGGCCCTGAGGGGACAGAGACACCCTGGGACACTTTGGTGGCTCCTGGAGGCTTTGGTGGCCCCAGGACTTTGGAGGCTCTGGAGGGGACAGGGACACCCTGGGATGGGTTTGGTGGCCCTGAGGGGACCTTGGTGGCCCCTGAGGAAGTTTGGTGGCCCTGAGGTGACGCTGGTGGCCCTGGGAAGGTTTGGTGGCCCTGGAGGGGACAGGGACACCCTGAGACACTTTGGTGGCCCTTGAGGGGACCTTGGTGGCCCTGGGACACTTTGGTGACCCCTGGGGGGGACAGGGACACTCCAGGGGCATTCGGAGGCCCTGAGGGGACCTTGGTGGCCCTGGCAGGGGTTTGGTGGCCCTGGGACACTTTGGTGGCCCTGAGGGGACTTTGGTGGCCCCTGAGGGGACAGGGACACTCTGGGACATTTTTGGTGGCCCCTGAGGTCACTTTGGTGGCCCCTGGGATGCTTTGGTGGCCCTGGGGAGGATTCAGTGGCCCTGGAGGGGACAGGGCCACTCTGGGATGGTTTTGGTGGCCCTGGGGGACTTTGGTGACTCCTGGGGACACTTTGGTGGCCCTGAGGGGACAGGGACACCCCAGGGGCATTTGGTGGCCCTGGGACAGTTTGAGGGGGCCTTGAGGGGACCTTGGTGGCCCTGGGGAGGTTTGGTGACCCCTGAGGAGAATTTGGTGGCCCAGAAGGTGACAGGGACACCCTGGGGGGGGGTTGGTGGCCCTGAGGGGACTTTGGTGGCCCCTGGGGACACTTTGGTGGCCCTGGAGGGGACAGGGCCATCCTGAGGGGAGGTTTGGTGGCCCTGAGGAGGTTTGGTGGCCCTGGGGGCGTTTGGTGGCCACCAGGACGGTTCGGTGGCCCTGGAGGGGACAGGAACACCCTGGGTGGGTTTGGTGGCCCTGGGGACACTTTGGTGGCCCTGGAGGCTTTGGTGGCCCTGGGATGGTTTGGTGGCCCAGGAGGGGACAGGGACACCCTGAGGGGACTCTGGTGGCCCCTGGGACACTTTGGTGGCCCTGGGGGGGTTTGGTGGCCCATGGGGACACTTTGGTGGCCCTGGGGTGGATTGGTGGCCCATGGATTTGGTGGCCCTGAGGGGACCTTGGTGGCCCTGGGATGAATTGGTGGCCCATGGGGACACTTTGGTGGCCCTGGAGGGGACAGGGACACCCCAGGGGGGTTTGGTGGCCCTGAGGTGACGCTGGTGGCCCTTGGCAGGGTTTGGTGGCCCTGGAGGGGACAAGGACACCCTGGGGACACTTTGGTGGCCCTGAGGGGACTTTGGTGGCCCTGGGAAGGTTTGGTGGCCCAGGAGGGGACAGGGCCACCCTTAGGGGACTCTGATGGCCCCTGGTGGCCCTGAGAAAGGTTTGGTGGCCCTGGCAAGGATTCAGTGGCCCAGGAGGGGACAGGGCCACTCTGGGACACTTTTGGTGGCCCCTGGGGGACATTTAGTGGCCCATAAAGGGACAGGGACACCTTGGGGGGGTTTGGTGGCCCAGGAGGGGACAGAGAGGTCCCAGACAACGGTTTGGTGGCCCCTGAGGGGACTTTGGTGGCCCTGGGACACTTTGGTGGCCCCTGAGGGGACTTTGGTGGCCCAGGGAAGCATTTGGTGGCCCCAGGCCTTGGTGGCACCTGGGGGGACTTTGGTGGCCCAGGAGGGGACAGGGCCACCCTGGGCAGGTTTGGTGGCCCCTGGGGGGGGTTTGGTGGCCCCTGAGGGGACAGGGCCACCCTGGGAAGAGTTTGGTGGCTCCTGAGGTCACTTTGGTGGCCCTTGGGACACTTTGGTGGCCCCTTCAAGGGCTTTGGTGGCCCAGGGGGTGACAAAGGAGCCCTTGGTGGCCCAGGGGAGCCTTTGGTGGCCCCAGGCCTTGGTGGCCCTGAGGGGACTTTGGTGGCCCAGGAGGGGACAGGGACACCCTGGGGTGGTTTGGTGGCCCCTGGGACACTTTGGTGGCCCTGGAGGGGACTTTGGTGGCCCCTGGGACAGTTTGGTGGCCCAGGAGGGGACAAGGCCACTCTGGGATGGTTTTGGTGGCCCAGGAGAGGACATTGGTGGCCCTGAGGGGACTTTGGTGGCCCCTGGGACGGTTTGGTGGCCCTGGAGGGGACAGGGCCACCCTGAGGGGACCTTGGTGGCCCTTGATGAGCCCTGAAGGGACTGGGGGTGACAAAAACCCTGGAGGTGACACCGGCTGTCCCCAAGGCGGGGGTGACAGGGCCAGCAGGGGGGTGACAATGCCACAAGGGGGGGTGACAGTGCCACAAGGGGGGGTGGCAGGGCCACCAGGGGGGTGACAGGGCCACCATGGGGGTTGACAGTGCCACCATAGGGTGACAGGGCCACCAGGGGGGTGACAGGGCCACCAGGGCTTGTCCCCATGTCCCTAAGGGGGTGTCCCTGTGTCCCCAAGGGGTGTCCCTGTCCCCAAGGGGTGTCCCCAAGAGAGTGCCCCTGTGTCCCCAAGGGGGTGTCCCCAAGGGGGTGGCGCTGTCCCCTGAGGGTGTCCCCAAGGGGGTGTCCCTGTCCCCAAGAGGGTGTCCCTGTCCCCTGAGAGTGTCCCCAAGGGGGTGCCCATGTGTCCCCAAGGGGGTGTCCCTGTGTCCCCAAGGGCTGTCCCCAAGGCAGTGTCCCTGTCCCCAAGGGGGTGTCCCTGTCCCCTAGGGGTGTCCCCAAGGGGGTGGCGCTGTCCCCTGAGGGTGTCCCCAAAGGGGTGTCCCTGTGTCCCCAAGGGGGTGTCCCTGTCCCCTGAGGGTGTCCCCAAAGGGGTGTCCCTGTGTCCCCAAGGGGGTGGCGCTGTCCCCTGAGGGTGTCCCCTGGGGGTGTCCCTGTCCCCAAGGGGGTGTCCCTGTCCCCAATCTCCTCACGACCCCTCCCGCTGCCCCCTCAGCCTCATCCCGGTGTCACCGGGGGATGTCCCGCTGCCAGCCCCGCTGTCCCCGTGTCCCCAAAGTGTCGCCTGACCTGGTAGACGGAAGCCTTGGGCAGGTCGAGGCACACGGTGCAGCAGAGCACGGAGTAGAGGCGCTCCTCCAGCTTCACGCTGCCCGCCGCCCCCTCCGCGCCGCCGCCGCCGCTCCCGGCCGCCCTCAGCCGCTTCTTGGGCGGCGCGTCGGGATCGGCGCCCGCCTCCAACAGCAGCGCCGCCGCCGCCGCCGCTTCTTCCGCGCCGCCGCTTTCGCCTCCTCCCAAAGCGGCCGCGGCTGCGGCACCGGGAGCGGCCGCGGAAGGAGCGGAGGGAGCGGCGGGGCCGCCGCCGCCGGCATCGCGCTCCTCCGGCCCGGACATCGCCGCCATCGCCGCCGCCTCACCCCGCCGCCATCTTGGCCGCCCTCACGGCTTCCCCTCAGGGGTGGAGCCAATGGGAGGGAGGGAGAGGCGGGGCGGGAAATGAGAGAGCCAATGGGAGGGCGAGGAGGGAGGAGCGAAGGGTGAGGCGGCCAATGGAAGGGCGAGGTTTGGGGTCGGGGGCGGGGATTTCAACGGTAGGGTCGGCGGCTGCCGGTAGAGGGGCGGGGTTTTGTGACGTCATTAGGAGTGGGCCAATGGGAGAGGGGAGTGGGGAGAAGGCGGGGTTTGGGGGCGGGGCTTGTGGCGGGAGCGCGCGGGGGGGGGGCGCGCTGGAGGCCACCAGTATGGACCAGTATGGACCAGTATGGATCAGTGTGGATGAGTGTGGATCATCATAAACCAGTATGGACCAGTATGGACCAGTATAAACCAGTATGGACCAGTATAATCCAGTGTAAACCAGTATGGACCAGTGTGGATCATTATAAACCAGTATGGACCAGTATGGACCAGTATAAACCAGTCTGGACCAGTGTGGATCATCATAAACCAGTATGGACCAGTATAATCCAGTATGGACCAGTATGGATCAGTGTGGATGAGTGTGGATCATCATAAACCAGTATGGACCACTATGGACCAGTATAAACCAGTATGGACCAGTATAAACCAGTATGGACCAGTATAATCCAGTGTAAACCAGTATGGACCAGTGTGGATCATTATAAACCAGTATGGACCAGTATGGACCAGTATAAACCAGTCTGGACCAGTGTGGATCATCATAAACCAGTATGGACCAGTATGGACCAGTATAATCCAGTGTAAACCAGTCTGGATCAGTGTGGATCATTATAAACCAGTAAGGACCAGTATGGACCAGTCTGGACAAGTCTGGACCAGTATGGGCTGCTATGGACCAGTATGGATCAGTTTGAAGCAGTATAAACCAGTATGGACCAGTAAGGACCAGTCTGGACAAGTCTGGACCAGTATGGACCAGTATAAACCAGTATGGACCACTATGGACCAGTATGGGATGAGTATGGGACCAGTTTGAACCAGTATACACCAGTATAATCCAGTATAGACCAGTATGGGACCAGTAAGGATCAGTATGGACCAGTATAAACCAGTATGGATGAGAATGGACCAGTATAAACCAGTATACACCATATGGGACCAGTATAGACCAGTATGGACCAATATGGACCAGTATAGACCAGTATGAACCAGTTTTGACTAGTTTGAACCAGTATGGACCAGTATGGACCAGTATAAACCAGCTTGGACCATTATGAACCAGTATGGGACCAGTATAGACCAGTATGAACCAGTATGGACTGGTGTGGACCGGTACGGACCAGTAAGGACCAGTATAAACCAGTATAGACCAGTATGGGACCAGTACAGACCAGTATGGGACCAGTATGGACCAGTTTGAACCACTACAGACCAGTATGGACCAGTAAGGACCAGTATGGGACCAGTGTAATCCAGTATAGACCAGTATAAACCAGTAAGGACCAGTTTGGAGCAGCATAGACCAGTATGGACCGGTATGGGACCAGTATAAACCAGTCCGGACCAGTATGGATGGGCATGGACCAGTATAAACCAGTATGGACCAGTAAGGACAGTATAGACCCGTCTGGACCAGTATAAACCAGTATGGGACCAGTCTGGACCAGTCTGGACCAGTATGGATGAGCATGGACCAGTACAAACCAGTCTGGGCCAGTATAAACCAGTCTGGACCAGTACAAACCAGTCTGGGCCAGTATAAACCAGTATGGGACCAGTCTGGACCAGTCTGGATGGGCATGGACCAGTATGGGACCAGTCTGGGCCAGGTCTGGACCAGTACAAACCAGTCTGGGCCAGCATAAACCAGTCTGGGACCAGTCTGGACCAGTTTAGCCCAGTCTGGACCAGTATAAGCCAGTACAAACCAGTCTGGGCCAGTACAAACCAGTCTGGGCCAGTACAAACCAGTCTGGGCCAGCATAAACCAGTCTGGGACCAGTCTGGACCAGTTTAGCCCAGTCTGGACCAGTACAAACCAGTCTGGGCCAGTCTGGGGCCTGTCCCCAGCCCCGACTGTCACCGCAGGGACCCCAAAGTGTCACCTCAGGGTGCCCTGCCCAGAGCCACCAATGGTGCCACCAGGGCCACCACCACCGGTGTCACCCCAGAGCCATCTCAGTGCCACCATGGCAGTGCCACCCCAGTGCCACCAGTGCCACCCCAGTGCCACCAATGGTGCCACCAGGGCCACCACCACCGGTGTCACCCCAGAGCCACCACCACTGGTGTCACCCCAGAGCCACCACCCCAGTGCCACCACCCCAGTGCCACCCCAGAGCCATCTCAGTGCCACCATGGTAGTGCCACCAGTGCCACCCCAGAGCCACCAATGGTGCCACCAGGGCCACCACCCCAGTGCCACCCCAGAGCCATCTCAGTGCCACCACCCCAGTGCCACCAGTGCCACCCCAGTGTCACCCCAGTGCCACCGGTGCCACCCCAGTGTCACCACCCCAGTGCCACAACCCCAGTGCCACCCCAGTGCCACCCCAGTGCCACCAATGGTGCCACCGGTGCCACCCCAGTGCCACCCCAGTGCCACCAGTGCCACCACCGCAGTGCCACCCCAGTGCCACCAATGTGCCACCAGTGCCACCCCAGTGCCACCCCAGTGCCACCAATGGTGCCACCGGCGCCACCCCAGTGTCACCCCAGTGTCACCTCAGGGTGCTGGGACAGAGCCCTGCCCAGAGCCACCAACGGTGTCACCAGCAGTGCCACTGTCAGTGCCACCCCAGTGCCACCACCCCAGTGCCACCCCAGTGTCACCCAATGCCACCACAGTGCCACCAGCAGTGCCACCCTGCCTTTAATGGTGTCCCAACAATGCCACCCCATTGGCACCCCAGTGCCACCACCTCCAACACCATTGTGACCCCAGTGCCACCACCCCAGTGTCACCCAAAGCCACCCCAGTGCCACCAGCTGGGTGCCACCCCAATGCTACCACCGATGTTCCACCAGTGCCACCACTACTGTCACCCCAGTGCCAGCCCAGTGCCACCACCACTGTCACCCCAGTGCCACCACCCCAGTGCCACCCAAAGCCACCACAGTGTCTGTCACCACCTCACTGTCACCACAGTGCCACCACCCCAGTGCCACCACCCCAGTGCCACCACCCCAGTGCCACCCAAAGCCACCCCAGTGCCACCAGCTAGGTGCCAACCCAGCCTTTAATGGTGTCCCTGCAGTGCCACCATCCAGTGTCACCACCAGCAGTGCCACCCCAGTGTGACCCCAGTGCCACCACCTCCACCACCACTGCCACCCCAGGGCCACCAGCACTGTCCCACCAGTGCCACCAGCACTGTCACCCCTGTGCCACCACTGTCATCTCAGTGCCACCACCCCAGTGCCACCACCTGGGTGCCACCCAAAGCCACCCCACTGCCACCAGCTGGGTGCCACCCTGCCTTTAACGGTGTCCCCACAGTGTCACCACCCCACTGTCATCTCAGTGCCACCACCCCAGTGCCACCACCCCAGTGCCACCACCTGGATGCCACCCCAGTGTCACCACCCCAGTGTCACCCAAAGCCACCACAGTGCCACCAGCTGGGTGCCACCCTGCCTTTAATGGTGTCCCCGCTGCAGTGCCCCCGCCCCGGTGCCCCTCGGGTGTCCCCTCAGTGCTGTCCCCAGTGTCCCCTGCCCCGCTCCCGCAGTGTCCCTGCAGTGTCCCCTCAGGGCTGTCCCCAGTGTCCCCTGCCCCGCTCCCACAGTGTCCCTGCAGTGTCCCCTCAGTGCTGTCCCCAGTGTCCCCTGCCCCGCTCCCGCAGTGTCCCTGCAGTGTCCCCTCAGGGCTGTCCCCAGTGTCCCCTGCCCCGCTCCCACAGTGTCCCTGCAGTGTCCCCTCAGTGCTGTCCCCAGTGTCCCCTGCCCCGCTCCCGCAGTGTCCCTCTGTTGTCCCCTCACTGCTGTCCCGTGTCCCCTGCCCTGCCCTCTGTTGTCCCCTCAGTGCTGTCCCCAGTGTCCCCTGCCCCGCTCCCGCAGTGTCCCCAGCAGTGCCACGCTGGCGGCCGCCCTGACCCAGGGCACGGCCCCCGGTGCCACCGCGTCCCCGAGCGCCACCAGCGCCGCGGCCGCCGCCCCGGGGACGCTCCCGGTGAGCAGCGCCAGCGCCAGCAGCGAGGCCGCCGTCAGCGCGGTGACAAAGTGACCCGCGGGGACAAAGTGGCCCTCGGTGACGAAGCGTGGCCACCCCGCGGCCAGCGCGGCCACCGCGGTGCCCGAGGCCAGCAGGAGCCCGGCGGTGGCGCCGTCGCCGCTCAGGCGGTGGCACCCGAAGGCCACCAAGGGCTGGGACAGCACCGAGCAGATCCAGGAGCCCGGCGGGGACGGCGGCGGCGCCTCGGGGACAGCGCGGTGGGGACACGGAGGGGACAGCGCGGAGCTGGCGGCCACCAGGGCCTGCAGCAGGAAACCGGCGGCCGGGCCAGGGGTCACCTGCGGGGACAGCAGGGGGACATCACAGGGACAGCAGGGGACATCATAAAGGGACATCAGGGGACATCACAGGGGGGACATGGGGGTGTCATGGGGACACAGGGGACAGCAGGGGACATCACATGGGGGACATGGTGGGGACATGGTGGGGATGTCATGGGGACATCAGGGGGACATGGTGGGGACATTACAGAGGGGACATGGGGGTGTCATGGGGACAGCAGGGGACAGCAGGGGGGACATGGTGGGGACATCACAGGGACGTCCCAGGGTGCCACCCCAATGCTACCACCAACGTCCCACCAGTGCCACCATCACTGTCACCCCAGTGCCACCATCAGCACCAGCAGTGCCACCACCACCACTGTCATCGCAGGGCATGGGGACGTCATGGGGACAGCAGGGGACAGCACAGGGGGGACATGGTGGGGACATGGTGGGGATGTCATGGGGACATTGTGGGGACATTGTGGGGACATGGTGGGGACATTGTGGGGATGTCATGGGGACATGGAGGGGACATCGTTGGGACATGGTGGGGACGTTATGGAGACATCATGGGGACATTGAAGGGACATTGTGGGGACAGGGGTGGTGGCCAGGGCACCTGTCACCCGTAGGGACATCAGGGGGACATCGAGGGGACATGGTGGGGACACTGAGGGGACATGGTGGGGACATGGTGGGGACAGGGGTGGTGGCCGGGCCTGTCACCTGTGGGGACATCACAGGGGGGACATGGTGGGGATGTCATGGGGACATTGAGGGGACATTGAGGGGACATCAGGGGGGCATTGTGGGCACAGGGGTGGGGACAGCTGGGGGACATGGTGGGGACATGGTGAGGGCATTGTGGGGACTTCAGGGACATCGAGGGGACATCATGGGGATGTCATGGGGATGTCATGGGGACATTGTGGGGACATGGCGGGGACATTGTGGGGACATCATGGGGATGGGGTGGTGGCCGGGCCTGTCACCTCTGGGGACATCATGGGGACATCATGGGGACATTGAGGGGACATCGTGGGGACATCATGGGGACATTGAGGGGACATCGCTGGGGACATGGGGACATCATGAGGACATTATGGGGATGTCATGGGGACATCGTGGGGACCTTGTGGGGACATGGTGGGGCCAGGGGTCAGGGCACGGCACGGGTGGCACAGGTGGCACAGGTGGCACAGGTGGCACGGGTGGCACAGGTGACACTATCCCCCCTGCCCCTGCCGTCCCCACTCCCCCTGTCCCTGGTGTCCCCAGGGTGTCCCCAGGGTGTCCCCAGGGTGTCCCCGGTGTCCCCAACCTGTCTGGCGGTGAGGGCGCAGCCCAGGCTGGTGACACAGAGCAGGGCGTGTGACAAGGCCACCCCGGTGTCCCCCATGGCTCCAGGGGGACCTGCGGGGACAGCGGGAGGTCACAGGGTCCCCTCCCCTCCCCCACACTGCCACCTCCCCCCGGTGTCCCCTCCATGTCCCCAAGGTGTCCCCACACCCTCCCCAGTGTCCCCTCCATGTCCTCAAGGTGTCCCCAACCCCCCCTGTGTCCCCAACCCCCACAGTGTCCCCTCCATGTCCCCAAGGTGTCCCCAAGCCCCCCCAGTGTCCCCTCCATGTCCCCGAGGTGTCCCCAACCCCCCCAGTGTCCCCTCCATGTCCCCGAGGTGTCCCCAAGCCCCCCCAGTGTCCCCTCCATGTCCCCGAGGTGTCCCCAAGCCCCCGCTGTGTCCCCTCCATGTCCTCAAGGTGTCCCCAACCCCCCCAGTGTCCCCTCCATGTCCCTGAGGTGTCCCCAATCTCCCCCGGTGTCCCCTCCCATGGCCCCAAGGTGTCCCCAACCCCCCCAGTGTCCCCTCCATGTCCCCAAGGTGTCCCCAAGCCCCCCCGGTGTCCCCGTGTCCCTCCCCGGTCTCCCACTCCTGTCCCGGTGTCCCCAAATCCTCCAGGTGTCCCCAAGCCCCCCCTGTGTCCCCTCCCAGTGTCCCCCAGCCCCCCCCAGGTGTCACCAAGTCCCCCCATGTGTCCCTGTGTCCCCAGTGTCCCCAAGCCCCCCCAGGTGTCCTCATCCCCCCCCCCACGCTGTCCCCAAGCCCTCCCAGGTGTCCCCATGTCCCTCTGTCCGCGTGTCCCGCTCTTGTCCTGCTGTCCCCAAGCCCCCCCCATCCCCCTGTCCCTGTGTCACCCCTGTCCCAGTGTCCCCAAGCCCCCCCAGTGTCCCCAAATCCCCCCAGTGTCCCCCTGTCCTGATGTCCCCCTGTCCCAGTGTCCCCAAGCCCCCCCAGTGTCCCCCTGTCCCCTCCCCTTTCCCGCTTTCCCCGGTGTCCCCAAATCCCCCTTGGTGTCCCCAGGACCGCCAGATGTCCCCAAGCCCCCCGTGTCCCCGTGTCCCCACCCCTGTCCCGGTGTCCCCACGTCCCCCAAATGTCCCCAATCCCCCCCTGTCCCCCCCTGTCCCGCTGTCCCCCAAATGTCCCCAGTCCCCCCCCAATCCCCCCCTGTCCCCCCCTGTCCCGCTGTCCCCCAAATGTCCCCAGTCCCCCCCCAATCTCCCCCTGTCCCCCCCCTGTCCCGCTGTCCCCCAAATGTCCCCAATCCCCCCCTGTCCCCCCCTGTCCCGGTGTCCCCCAAATGTCCCCAGTCCCCCCCCAATCCCCCCCGTGTCCCCACCCCTGTCCCGCTGTCCCCCAAATGTCCCCAATCCCCCCCTGTCCCCCCTGTCCCCCCCTCCGTCCCCGTGTCCCCCGCCGGTACCGCCACTTCCGGCAGCGGCCGCGAGCCCGGAGCGCGCGCGGGGCCGGGGGCGTGGCCGAGCGCGCTGATTGGCTGAGAGCCCTACGGGGGCGCGACCGAGCGCTCTGATTGGCTGAGAGCCCTACGGGGGCGCGACCGAGCGCTCTGATTGGCTGAGAGCCCTAAAGGGGCGTTGCCAATTTCTGATTGGATGAGAGCTCTGCTGGGCGGGGCTGACGAGCCATATACGGGCATCGAGCCGCGGTGGGCGGGGCTAGGGGCTGTGGGAACACCGGTGGTGGGCGTGGCTCTGTGTGGGCGTGGCTAATTAGGGCAGAGAGGGCTGGGGATTGGCTGGGTTATGGGTGGGCGTGGCTAATAGGGCAGAGAGGGCTGGAATTGGCTGGGTTATGGGTGGGCGGGGCTAATTAGGGCAGAGAGGGCTGGGGATGGGATAGTGGGTGTGGCTTGATGTGGGCGGGGCTAATTAGGGTAATTAGACCTGGGCGATTGGATTGAGGGCGTGGTTATGAGTGGGCGGGGCTAATTAGGGTAATTAGGGCTCCGGATGGGATACCGGGTGTAGATTGATGTGGGGTTTTGGGTGCTGAGCGCTGGAATTTTGGGGTGTTGGGATTTTGGGATTTGGGATGTTGGGATTTTGGGATTTGAGATATTGGGATTTGGGATTTTGGGTGCTGGAATTTGGGGATGTTGGGATTTTTGGATGTCGGGAATGTTGGATTTGGGATGTTGGATTTTGGGATTTTGAGATTTGGGGATTTTGGGATGTTGAGATTTTGGGATTTTGGGATGTTGAGTACTGGAATTTTGGGATTGTGGGGTTTTGGGGATGTTGAGTGCTGGAATTTTGGGATGCTGGGATTTTTGGATGTTGAGAATGTTGGATTTGGAATGTTGGATTTTGAGATTTGGGGATTTGGGGATTTTGGGATGTTGAGTGCTGGAATTCTGGGATGTTGGATTTTGGGATTTTGGGGTGTTGGGTTGTGTTTGAATTTTGGGATTTTGGGGTGTTGGGATTTGGGGTTTTGGGATGATGGGATTTTGGGATTTTGGGATTTGGGGATTTGGGATGTTGGGTGCTGGAATTTGGGGATGTTGGGATTTTTGGACGTTGGGGATGTTGGATTTGGAAGTTTGGATTTTGGGATTTTGGGATGTTGAGTGCTGGAATTTTGGGATGTTGTATTTTGGGTTTTTGGGGTGCTGGGATTTTGGGGATTTTGGGATGTTGAGTGCTGGAATTTTGGGGATGTTGGGATTTTTGGATGTTGGGGATGTTGGATGTTGGGATTTGGGGACTTTGGGATTTGGGGATTTTGGGGACTTTGGGATTTGGATATTTGGGGATTTGGATCTTTGGGGATTTGGGGATTTCAGGATACGCTGAGATTTTGGAATGCTGGGATTTGGGGTTTCAGGATTTGGGATTTCGGGAATTCAGGACCCTGGGTTTTCAGGATATTCTTGTATTTGGGGATTTGGGATTTGGAGATTTGGGGTTTCGGGATTTGGGATTTCAGAATTTGGGGATTTTGGGACTTTGGGATTTGGAGATTTGGGGATTTCAGGACCCTGGGATTTCAGGATACTCTTGAATTTGGGGATGCTGGGATTTGGGGATTTGGGATTTGGAAGATTTGGAGTTTCGGGATTTGGGATTTCAGGATTTGGGGATTTCAGGATTTGGGGATTTGGGATTTCAGAATTTGGGGATTTTGGGATTTCAGAATTTGGGGATTTTGGGACTTTGGGATTTGGAGATTTGGGGATTTCAAGATATTCTTGAATTTGGGGATGCTGGGATTTGGGAATTTGGAGATTTGGGGTTTCGGGATTTGGGATTTCAGGATTTGGGGATTTCGGGATTTGGGGATTTGGAGATTTCCGGTCTCGGGATTTCAGGATTAGGGGATTTCAGGATTTAGGGGTTTGGGGATTTGGGATTTCAGAATTTGGGGATTTCAGGATTTAGGGATTTGGGGATTTGGGCATTTCAGGACCCTGGGATTTCAGGATACCCTTGATTTTGGGGATACTGGGATTTGGGGATTTGGGATTTGGAAGATTTGGGGTTTCAGGATGCAGGGATTTCAGGATTTGGGGATTTCAGGATTTCAGGATTTGGGGATTTTGGATTTCAGGATTTGGGGATTTTGGGACTTTGGGATTTGGAGATTTGGGGATTTCCGGACACTGGGATTTCAGGATCCTCTTGGATTTGGGGATGCTGGGATTTGGGGATTTGGGATTTGGGGTTTCAGGATTTGGGATTTCAGGATTTGGGGATGCTGGGATTTGGAAGATTTGGGAATTGGGGATTTGGGATTTCAGGATTTGGGGATTTTGGGACTTGGGGATTTGGAGATTTGGGCACTTCAGGACCCTGGGATTTCAGGATCCTCTTGGATTTGGGACTTTGGGATTTGGAAGATTTGGGATTTCCGGATTTGGGATTTCAGGATTTGGAATTTCAGGATTTGGGATTTCAGGATTTGGGGATTTTGGGACTTTGGGGATTTCAGGACCCTGGGATTTCAGGATCCTCTTGGATTTGGGACTTTGGGATTCCAGGATTTGGGCTTTACTCCCAGGCTGTCCCCGCTGCTGCTCCACGCCCAACTCCCGCGGGAATTCTCCCCCCCCCCCTCCAAATTCCCAAATTCCCACAAAACTCCCCAAAATCCCCCCAAAAACCGCCACCCCACCCCCCCCGCCGCCCCCCTCGGGTGCCACCACCGCCGGTCACTGTCCTTTATTTGGGGACACGGGAGGGGCGGGGGACCTGCCCCGCAATTCCCAAAAAACAGAGAGAGGCACCCGAGACACCTCGAGACCACCCAGGGGACAGGAGGGGACAGGAGGGGACAGGAGGGGACAAAGGGGGCGTGGCCACCCCCCTGGTTAAGAGAATTCCTGGACGAACTTGGTGTAGAAGGAGCTGAGCTTTTCCAGAAGGATCTTCAGCTTCTCCGTGGGCGGCAGGATGGTCATCCTGGAGAGGGGCGGGGGGGGGGACGATGGTGGAAAACAAATGAAAATTTGGGAAAATTTGGGGAAATTTGGGAAAATTTGGGGAAACGAATCACAAAATTCCCGCCCTCGAAAATTCCGGCGGGAGGCAAAAAAAAAAAAAAAAAAAAAAAAAAAAAATCCAAAACAAAAATTCAAATTTTTTTTCTCCCCCACCCGCCCCCGGTTTTGCACAGGAAGCGCCAGAAGTTGGGGCCGAGGAAAAGGGTGGGGTGGGGATTGGGGGGTTTGGGAATTTGGGAATTTAAAAATTTGGGGATTTGGGGATTTGGGAATTTAAAAATTTGGAGATTTGGGATGGGGGGTTTGGGATGGGGGATTTGGGGATTTGGGATGGGGGATTTGGAGATTTGGGGATTTGGAGATTTGGGATTTTGGGATGGGGGGATTTGGGAATTGGGAAATTTAAAAATTTGGGGATTTGGGATGAGGGATTTGGGGATTTGGGATGGGAGATTTGAGGATTTGGGAATTTGGAAATTTAAAAATTTGGGGATTTGGGATGGGAGATTTGGGGATTTGGGAATTGGGGGATTTGGGGATTTGGGGTGGAGGAACAGGGAATTTGGGATTTGGGATGGGGATTTGGAAATTTGGGATGGGGGGATTTGGGAATTTGGAAATTTAAAAATTTGGGGATTTGGGAATTTGGGATGGGGGGATTTGGGAATTGGGAAATTTAAAAATTTGGGGATTTGGGATGGGGGATTTGGGATGGGAGATTTGGGGATTTGGAAATGTAAAAATTTGGGGATTTGGGGATTTGGGATGGGGGGATTTGGGAATTGGGAAATTTAAAAATTTGAGGATTTGGGATGGGGGATTTGGAGATTTGGGAATTGGGAAATTTAAAAATTTGGGCATTTGGGATGGGGGATTTGGGGATTTGGGGGATTTGGGGGATTTGGGGGATTTGGGGGTTTGGTGTGGGAGGATTTGGGGATTTGGGAATTTGAGGATTTGGGGTATGGGGATTTGGGGGTTTGGGAGGGGAGGAGTTGGGGATTTGGGATTTTGGGGTGGGGGGATTTGGGATGGGGGAACAGGGAATTCGGGGTGGGATCCCCCACAAATGGGGAATTTGGGATGAGGGATCTGCCAGGAACAGGGAATTTGGGGTGGGATCTCCCACAAATGGGGATTTTGGGGTGGTGGTCTCAGGAACAGGGAATTTAGGATGGGATCTCCCGGGAACAGGGAATTTGGGATGAGGGATCTGCCAGGAACAGGGAATTTGGGGTGGGATCTGCCGGGAACAGGGAATTTGGGGTGGGATCTCCCACAAATGGGGAATTTGGGGTGGGGATCTCTCAAGAACAGGGAATTTGGGGTGGGATCTGCCAGGAACAGGGAATTCGGGGTGGGATTTGCCGGGAACAGGGAATTTGGGATGAGGGATCTGCCGGGAACCCACCGGAAGTGGTAGGTGCCCTCCTTCTGTCCGAAGCCGCTCCCGGGGACGACGCAGATTCCGGTTTCCTCCAGGAGCCTCATGCAGAAGAACATGTCCGGGCTCTGCTTCTTCTCCTGGGAATTCGGGATGCAATCCCAGGGTCGGAAAAACGGGGATCCAATCCCGCAGGGCTCATCCCACACACCCCACGTGGATTGGGATCCATCCCCACGAGCCCCACATGGATCAGGATTGATCCCAGTGAGTCCCACAACTCCTGGGATTGATCCCAATGAGTCCCACATGGATCGGGATTGATCCCAACGAGTCCCACATGGATCGGGATTGATCCCAGTGAGTCCCACAACTCCTGGGATTGATCCCAATGAGTCCCACATGGATCGGGATTGATCCCAGTGAATCTCACATGGATCAGGATTGATCCCAATGAGTCCCACATGGATCGGGATCCATCCCCAATGAGTCCCACATGGATCGGGATTGATCCCCAACGAGTCCCACATGGATCGGGATTGATCCCAGTGAGTCCCACAACTCCTGGGATTGATCCCAATGAGTCCCACATGGATCGGGATCCATCCCCAACAAGTCCCACATGGATCGGGATTGATCCCAGTGAATCTCACATGGATTGGGATCCATCCCCATGAGCCCCACATGGATCAGGATTGATCCCAACAAGTCCCACAGGGATCGGGATTGATCCCAACGAGTCCCACAACTCCTGGGATTGATCCCCACGAGTCCCACATGGATCGGGATTGATCCCAATGAGTCCCACATGGATCGGGATTGATCCCAATGAGTCCCACATGGATCAGGATTGATCCCAGTGAGTCCCACATGGATCGGGATTGATCCCAGTGAGTCCCACATGGATCGGGATTGATCCCCACGGGTCCCACATGGATCGGGATTGATCCCAATGAGTCCCACAACTCCTGGGATTGATCCCAATGAATCCCAACATTTCCCAGTTGGGATTCCGTCCATCCCAGTTTGGATCCCACCCATCCCCAACATCTCCCAGTTTGGATCCCATCCATCCCCACATCTCCCAGTTGGGATCTCATCCATCCCAGTTTGGATCCCGCCCTTTCCCGTGTTCCTGGTTGGGATCCCGTCCATCCCAGTTGGGATCTCGCCCATTCCCACATCTCCCAGTCTGGATCCCATCCATCCCAACATCTCCTGGTTGAGATCCCGTCCATCCCAGTTGGGATTTTGTCCATCCCAGTTGGGATCCCATCCATCCCAACATCTCCCAGTTGGGATCCTGTCCATCACAGGATGGATCCCATCCATCCTCTTTGGGATTCTGTCCATTCCCACATCTCCTGGTTGCGATCCCGTCCATCCCAACATCTCCCACTCCCAGTTTGGATCAAGCCCATCCCCAACATCTCCCAGTCTGGATCCCGTCCATCCCAACATCTCCCAGTTGGGATCCCGTCCATCCCAACATCTCCCAGTTGGGATCCCGTCCATTCCCACATCTCCCAGTTGGGATCCCGTCCATCCCAGTCTGGATCCCGTCCATCCCAACATCTCCCAGTTGGGATCCCGTCCATTCCCACATCTCCCAGTTGGGATCCCGTCCATCCCAGTCTGGATCCCGTCCATCCCAACATCTCCCAGTTGGGATCCCGTCCATTCCCACATCTCCCAGTTTGTATCATGTCCGTTCCCACATCTCCAGGTTGGGATCCCGTCCATCCCAGTGGGGATCCCTCCCATCCCCTCATCTCCCAGTTGTGATCCCGTCCATCCCAACATCTCCCGCTGTGTCTCCCGCCCATTCCCACATTCCCGCTGTATCTCCCTCCTGTTCCCACATTCCCGCTGTATCTCCCTCCTGTTCCTGCTGTGTCTCCCTCCCGTTCCCTCATTCCCGGGGTGTCTCCCTCCCGTTCCCTCATTCCCGGGGTGTCTCCCTGCCGTTCCCGGGGTGTCTCCCTCCCATTCCCTCATTCCCGGGGTGTCTCCCTGCCATTCCCTCATTCCCGGGGTGTCTCCCGCCCGTTCCCTCATTCCCAGGGTGTCTCCCTCCCGTTCCCTCATTCCCGGGGTGTCTCCCTGCCGTTCCCTCATTCCCGGGGTGTCTCCCTGCTGTTCCCGGTGTGCCTCCCTCCCATTCCCTCATTCCCGGGGTGTCTCCGTCCTGTTCCCTCATTCCCGGGGTGTCTCCTGCCCGTTCCCGGGGTGTTTCCCTCCCGTTCCCCCGTTCCCGCTGTGTCTCCTGCCCATTCCCGCTGTGTCTCCCTCCCGTTCCCTCATTCCTGGTCTGCCTCCCTCCCATTCCTGCTGTGTCTCCCACCCATCCCCGTGTTCCTGCTGTGCCTCCCTCCCATTCCCGCATTCCCGGTATGTCTCCTGCCCGTTCCCTCATTCCCACTGTGTCTCCCTCCCATTCCCTCATTCCCGGGGTGTCTCCCTGCCGTTCCCTCATTCCCGGGGTGTCTCCCTGCCGTTCCCGGGGTGTCTCCCTCCCGTTCCCTCATTCCCGGGGTGTCTCCCTGCTGTTCCCGGGGTGTCTCCCTCCCGTTCCCTCATTCCCGGGGTGTCTCCCTGCTGTTCCCGGGGTGTCTCCCTCCCGTTCCCTCATTCCCGGGGTGTCTCCCTCCCGTTCCCTCATTCCCGGGGTGTCTCCCTCCCATTCCTGCATTCCCGGGGTGTCTCCCTCCCATTCCCTCATTCCCGGGGTGTCTCCCTGCCGTTCCCTCATTCCCGGGGTGTCTCCCTGCTGTTCCCGGGGTGTCTCCCGCCCGTTCCCTCATTCCCGGGGTGTCTCCCTCCCGTTCCCTCATTCCCGGGGTGTCTCCCTGCTGTTCCCGGGGTGTCTCCCTGCTGTTCCCGGGGTGTCTCCCTCCCGTTCCCTCATTCCCAGGGTGTCTCCCTCCCGTTCCCTCATTCCCGGGGTGTCTCCCTGCTGTTCCCGGGGTGTCTCCCGCCCGTTCCCTCATTCCCGGGGTGTCTCCCTCCCGTTCCCTCATTCCCAGGGTGTCTCCCTCCCGTTCCCTCATTCCCGGGGTGTCTCCCTGCTGTTCCCGGGGTGTCTCCCTCCCGTTCCCTCATTCCCGGGGTGTCTCCCTCCCGTTCCCTCATTCCCGGGGTGTCTCCCTGCCATTCCCGGGGTGTCTCCCTGCCGTTCCCGGGGTGCGTCCCGGCGCGGTTCCCGGACCTTGGCGGCGGCCACGGCGCGGGGCGGCAGGTCGATGCGGGGGAAGGAGTACATGGCGCCCTGCACGGGGTTGCAGTGGATCCCGGGCGTGCGGTTGAAGATCTCCTCCGTCATCCGCGCCTTCTCCGCCAGCGCGCTCAGCACCGCCTCCTTCTCCTGCAGCCGGAAAAACGCACCCGGGTCTGATCCAGGACATCCCATTGTCCCGTTGTCCCATTGTCCCATTGTCCCATTGTCCCATTATCCCATTGTCCCATTATCCCATTATCTCATTATCTCATCCCATCCCATCCCATTATCCCATCTCATATTATCCCATCTCATCCCATCCCAATTCCATTATCCTATTATCCCATCCCATTACCCCATTACCCCATTACCCCATTATCCCATCCCATTATCCCATCCCATCCCAATTCCATTATCCCATCCCATTGTCCCATTATCACATTACTCCATTATTCCATTATTCCATTACCCCATTATCCCATTATCTCACCCCATCCCATCCCATCCCATTTTCCCATCTCATCCCATCCCAATTCCATTATCCCATCGTCCCATTATCCCATTGTCCCATTATCCCATTATCTCATCCCATCCCATTATCCCATCCCATCCCAATTCCATTATCCCATTATCCCATCCCATTGTTGCATTATCCCATCACCCATTATCCCATTATCCCATCCCATTGTTGCATTATCCCATCACCCCATTACCCCATTATCTCATCCCATCCCATCCCAATTCCATTATCCCATGCAATTACCCCACTACCCCATTACCTCTTTATCCTGTTATCTCATCCCATCCCAATTCTGTTACCCCATCCCATTACCCCATTCCCATCCCATTATCCCATTACCATATTATCTCATCATCCCATCATCCCATTATCCCACTATCCTATTCTCCCATTCTGCCATTATCTCATCATCCCATTATCCCATTATCCCATTACCACATTATCTCATTATTCCATTATCCCATCCCAATTCCATTCCATTCCATCCCTTCCCATCCCATTATCCCGTTATCCCATTATCCTGTTATCCCATTATCCCATTATCCCATTGTCCCAGTTCTAATCCAATCCCATCCCGCTGCTCCGTACCACCTGGAAGCGCTCACAGGACAGGTTTGGTTGGATCCCACGACCATGGATCCCACCCCATGGATCCCATCCCATCCCCAATCCCAACCCCAATCCCAATCCCATGGATTCCAATCCCAATCCCAATCCAATCCCATAGATCCTAATCCTAATCCCGCTGCCCCGTACCGCCTGGAAGCGCTTGTAGGACGGCTCTCTGGGCTTGGGCGGGTCCATGACCATGGATCCCATCCCATGGATCCCATCCCAACCCCAACCCCAATCCCAAGGATCCCAATCCCAAGGATCCCAAGGATCCCATCCCAATCTCATGGATCCCAGTCCCGCGGCCCTGTACCGCCTGGAAGCGCTCGTAGGACGGCTCCCATCCAATCCCATGGATCCCATCCCAACCCCAATCCCAAGGATCCCAATCCCAAGGATCCCAAGGATCCCATCCCAATCCCATGGATCCCAGTCCCGTGGCCCCGTACCGCCTGGAAGCGCTCGTAGGACGGCTCTCCGGGCTTGGGCGGGTCCATGATGGTGTCCAGGATCATCTGTCCGAGCACAGGCGGGCACAGACGGACGGACACGAGCTTGGACAGCTCGGCCTTCACCTCGGGGTGCAGGTTCACCACCTCCATGTAGCCGCCCCGCAGGCCGCACCTGCCCCACATGCCGGGATCAACCGGGAACGCCGGGAATGCCAGGAATGCCGGGAATGGGGACGGGGAACCGAGCGGTGGGAGATGGGGATGGGAGCCATGGATGGGGTTTGGGATGGGAATCCATGGATGGGAACCACTGGAGAGGCACCCATGGATGGGACCCATGGATGGGAACCTATGGAGAGGCACCCATGGATGGGATCCATGGATGGAGGTCTGGGATGGGGATCCATAGATGGGATCCATGGATGGGAACCTATGGAGAGGCACTCGTGGATGGGATCCATGGATGGGAACCTATGGAGAGGCACCCATGGATGGGATCCATGGATGGGATCCATGGATGGGAACCTATGGAGAGGGACCCATTGATGGGATCCATGGATGGAGGTTTGGGATGGGATCCATGGAGAAGGACCCATGGATGGGAGATGTCGGTGGGATCTATGGGTGAAGAGCCATGGATGGGGTTTGGGATGGGAATCCATGGATGGGAACCATTGGAGAGGCACCCATGGATGGGATCCATGGATGGGAACCACTGGAGAGGCACCCATGGATGGGATCCATGGATGGGAACCATTGGAGAGGCACCCATGGGTGGGAGATGTGGGGGGGATTCATGGGTGGGGTCCACGGATGGGGTTTGGGATGGGAATCCATGGATAGAAACCTATGGAGAGGCACCCATGGATGGGACCCATGGAGAGGAACCTTGGGAAAGGACCCATGGATGGGATCCATGGAGAGGAACCTATGGAGAAGGACCCATGGGTGAGAGATGTGGTTGGGATACACAGGTGGGGTCCGTGGATGGGATCCATGGGTGGGGATTTGGGGTGGGATCCATGGATGGGAACCTTTGGAGAGGCACCCATGGATGGGATCCATGGAGAGGAACCTTGGGAAAGGACCCATGGATGGGATCCATGGATGGGAACCATTGGAGAGGCACCCATGGGTGGGAGATGTGGGTGGGATCTGTGGATGAAGAGCCGTGGATGGGGGTTTGGGGTGGGAATCCATGGAGAAGCACCCATGGATGAAACCCATGGACAGGAATCTTTAGAGAGGCACCCATGGATGGGATCCATGGATGGGATCCATGGATGGGAAGCTATGGAGCAGGACCCACCCATGGATGGGGCTCTGGGATGGGAATCCATGGATCAAACGTGGCATCCATGGAATCTCAACATCTGCATCCAGTGCCACCCGCAACCCCAGTCCAGGGGATCCATGGGGTGGTGGCACTTCCGTCCTACATCGCCTCCATCCCTACCCCAGCAGATCCATGGGGTGGTGGTGGCAGCCCCAATCCCACCATCAGAAAATCCGTGGGGTGGTGGTGACATCTCCATCCCCAGTCCATGACATCCATCGCCAATCCATGACTCCACCCAGGAGATCCATGGGGTGGTGGCCTCTCCATCCCCAGTCCATGACCCCAAACCCAGGAGATCCATGGGGTGGTGGTGGCATCTCCATCCCCAATCCATGGCATCCATGGCAATCCATGACTCCAACCCCAACCCCAGCAGATCCATGGGGTGATGGTGGCCTCTCCATCCCCAATCCATGACCCCAGTCCCACCCCAGCAGATCCATGGGTTGGTGGCACCTCCATCCCCAATCCATGACAATCCATGACCCCAATCCCACCCCCAGCAGATCCATGGGGTGATGGTGGCACCTCCATCCCCAGTCCCACCCCAGCAGATCCATGGGGTGGTGGTGGCACCTCCATCCCCAGTCCCACCCCAGCAGATCCATGGGGTGATGGTGGCACCTCCATCCCCAGTCCCACCCCAGCAGATCCATGGGGTGATGGTGGCACCTCCATCCCCAGTCCCACCCCAGCAGATCCATGGGGTGGTGGTGGCACCTCCATCCCCAGTCCCACCCCAGCAGGTCCATGGGGTGATGGTGGCACCTCCATCCCCAGTCCCACCCCAGCAGGTCCATGGGGTGGTGGTGGCCTCTCCGTCCCATCCGGCCGGCGCTCCCCCCGGCGTTCCCAGGACTCACTCTCCCATGAATCCCTTGGAGATGGAGTGGAAGGAGGCCAGCTCCACCGAGTCCGCGTAGGGCGGCCCCAGCTCCATCAGGACCTTCTTGAAGGAGTGGAAGGCCGAGCCCTCGGCGTAGATGTTGTCCTGGTACACCTGGCATGGGGACATCCCGGGATGTCACCGGGAATTCCGGGCTTTTCCCAGGAATGGGGGACGCGCCCAGGTCACCTCGGCCCCGCCCACCTCATCGGCCAGCAGGAAGAGCTTCTCCTCGTAGGCGAACTTGATGACCTGCTCGATGCACTCGCGGCTCTGCACCTGGCCTGCGACAACCGCGATAAACCATGGGTGCCACCCGAGATACACCATGGGTGCCACCACATGGATCCCACCTGAGATACACCATGGGTGCCACCACAGGGATCCCACCCGAGATACACCATGGGTGCCACCCCATGGATCCCACCCGAGATACACCATGGGTTCCACCCCATGGATCCCACCTGAGATACACCATGGGTGCCAGACCATGGATCCCACCCCATGGATCCCATGGATCCCACCCGAGATACACCATGGGTTCCACCCCATGGATCCCACCTGAGATACACCATGGGTTCCACCACAGGGATCCCACCCGAGATACACCATGGGTTCCACCACAGGGATCCCACCCCATGGATCCCATGGATCCCACCCGAGATACACCATGGGTTCCACCCCATGGATCCCACCTGAGATACACCATGGGTCCCACCCCATGGGTGCCACCCCATGGATCCCACCTGAGATACACCATGGGTGCCAGACCATGGATCCCACCCCATGGATCCCATGGATCCCACCCAAGATACACCATGGATCCCACCCCATGGATCCCATCCGAGATACACCATGGGTGCCACCCCATGGATCCCACTCGAGATACACCATGGGTGCCACCCCATGGATCCCACTCGAGATACACCATGGGTCCCACCCCATGGGGGCCACCCCATGGATCCCACCCGAGATACACCATGGGTCCCACCCCATGGGGGCCACCCCATGGATCCCACCCGAGATACACCATGGGTGCCACCCCATGGATCCCACCCGAGATACACCATGGGTCCCACCCCATGGATCCCATGGATCCCACCCCACAGACCCCATGGATCCCACCCCATGGATCCCACCTGAGATAGCCCATGGGTGCCGTCCCACAGATCCCACCCCATGGATCCCACCCCACGGATCCCATCCCACAGATCCCACCCCATGGATCCTATCCCACAGACCCCATGGATTCCACTCCATGGATCCCATGGATCCCCCATCAGATATCCCACCCCACAGACTCCACAGACCCCACAGATCCCACCCCACAGACTCCATCCCATCCCATTGATCCCATCCCATGAATTCCACTCCCATGGATCCCACCTCATCCCATGGATCCCACCCCACAGCCCCACAGCCCCACAGCCCCACAGCCCCACAGCTCCACATCCCCACAGACCCCACAAACCCCAGAGCCCCACAGCCCCACAGCCCCACAGACCCCACCCCCCCGTGTCCCACAGCCCCACAGCCCCACAGCTCCACATCCCCACAGACCCCACAAACCCCAGAGCCCCAGAGCCCCAGAGCCCCACAGCCCCACAGACCCCACAGCCCCACAGACCGAACCCCCCGTGTCCCACAGCCCCACAGCGTCACAGCCCCACAAACCCCCCAGCCCCCACGGCCCCCACAGCCCCACAGACCCCAGAGCCCCACAGCTCCACATCCCCACAGACCCCACAAACCCCACAAACCCCACAGCCTCACAGCCCCACAGACCGAACCCCCCGTGTCCCACAGCCCCACGGCCCCACGGCCCCACGGCCCCCATAGCCCCCACATCCCCACAGCCCCACAGCCCCACAGCTGCACAGCCCCACACACCCCACACACCCCACAGCCCCAGAAACCCCACATCCCCACAGCCCCACACACCCCAGAGACCCCACAGCCCCACACACCCCACACACCCCACAGCCCCACAGCCCCACAGCCCCACAGACTCCATCCCCCGTGTCCAACCCCACAGCCCCAGAGCCCCACAGCCCCACATCCCCAGACCTCACAAACCCCACAGCCCCACAAACCCCACAGCCCCCACGGCCCCCACAGCCCCACAGACCCCAGAGCCCCACAGCTCCACATCCCCACAGACCCCACAAACCCCACAGCCTCACAGCCCCACAGACCGAACCCCCCGTGTCCCACAGCCCCACGGCCCCACGGCCCCCATAGCCCCCACATCCCCACATCCCCACAGCCCCCACAGCCCCACAGCCCCACAGCTGCACAGCCCCACACACCCCACACACCCCACAGCCCCAGAAACCCCACATCCCCACAGCCCCACATCCCCACAGCCCCACAGCCCCACAGCCCCACACACCCCACAGCCCCACAGCCCCACAGCCCCACAGACTCCATCCCCCGTGTCCAACCCCACAGCCCCACAGCCCCAGAGCCCCACAGCCCCACATCCCCAGACCTCACAAACCCCACAGCCCCCACGGCCCCCACAGCCCCACAGACCCCAGAGCCCCACAGCTCCACATCCCCACAGACCCCACAAACCCCACAGCCTCACAGCCCCACAGACCGAACCCCCCGTGTCCCACAGCCCCACGGCCCCACGGCCTCCATAGCCCCACAAACCCCACAGCCCCACATCCCCACAGCCCCACATCCCCAGGCTTCACAAACCCCACAGACCCCACAGCCCCACATCCCCACAGCCCCACATCCCCAGGCTTCACAAACCCCACAGCCTCACAGCCCCACAGACCGAACCCCCCGTGTCCCACAGCCTCACATCCCCACAGCCCCACAGCCCCATAAACCCCACAGCCCCACAGCCCCACAGCCTCACAGCCCCACAGTCCCACAGCCCCCACAGCCCCACAGCTCCACAGCCCCACAGCTGCACAGCCCCACAGCTGCACAGCCCCACACACCCCACAGCCCCACAGCCCCACAGACCCCACATCCCCACAGCCCCACATCCCCAGGCTTCACAAACCCCACAGACCCCACAGCCCCACATCCCCACAGCCCCCCAGCCCCACATCCCCACGGCCCCCCGGCCCCACGGCCCCGGCGTCCCCGCGGCGTTACCGGTGGGGTTGCCGGGGTTGATGATGCACAGCGCCCGGGGGTTGCAGCGCCGGCGGCCCTCGGTCAGCGCCCGCCGCAGCTCGGCCACGTCCAGCGCCCAGCAGCGCTCCTCGGCCAGGTAATAATTGACCTGCGCCGCCTCCAGCTCGGCCAGCGCCGCCGAGTACAGCGGGTACTGCGGGATCGGGATCAGCACCCCCGTGCGCGACGAGCCCGAGCCGCACACCAGCAGCTTCAGAATGTTCTGGAAGGGAGGGGACAGTCAGGGGCACAGCCAGGGCACAGCCAGGGGACAGTGGGGGGACAATCAGTGAGTGGGGATCGGGACATGGAGGGGACAGCCAGGGGACATCCAGGGGACAGTCAGGGGACAGCCAGGGGGTGGGATGGGGACATGGAGGGGACAATCAGGGGACAATCAGGGGACAATCAGGGGGTGGGGATCGGGACATGGAGGGGGACAGAGAAGGGAAAATCACGGGATGGGAATCGGGACATGGAGGGGACAATCAGGGGATGATCAGGGGGTGGGGATTGGGACATGGAGGGGACAGCCAGGGGACAGTCAGGGGGTGGTATGGGGACATGGAGGGGACAGAGATGGGACATTGAGGGGTCAGAGTGGGGTGGGAATCAGGACATGGAGGGGACAGAGAGAGGACAGTCACGGGATGGGGATCGGGACATGGAGGGGACAGTCACGGCGTTGGGATCGGGACATGGAGGGGACAGAGAGGGGACAATCACGGGATGGGAATCAGGACATGGTGGGGACAATCAGGGGACAGTCAGGGGGTGGGATGGGGACATGGAGGGGACAATCAGGGGACAGCCAGTGAGTGGGGATCAGGACATGGAGGGGACAGCGAGGGCACAGTCAGGGGACAGCCAGGGGACAGTCAGGGGGTGGGATGGGGACATGGAAGGGACAATCAGGGGGTGGGATGGGGGACAACGAGGGGATGGAGATGGGACATTGAGGGGTCAGAGTGGGGTGGGAATGAGGACATGGAGGGGACAGAGAGGGGACAATGAGGGGACACCATGGGGTGGGAATCAGGATATGGACGGGACAGAGAAGGGACAATCACGGGATGGGAATCAGGACATGGAGGGGACAATCAGGGGACAATCGGGGGTGGGATGGGGCACAGTGAGGGGGCAGCGCCGCCGAGTACAGCGGGCACAGCCAGGGGACAGTCAGAGGACAGCCAGGGGACAATCAGGGGGACAGCCAGGGCACAGCCAGGGGGTAAGGATGGGGACATGGAGGGGACATGGAGGGGACAGCCAGGGGACAGTCATGGGGTTGGGATCGGGACATGGAGGGGACGGAGAAGGGACATTGAGGGGTCAGAGTGGGGTGGGAATCAGGACATGGAAGGGGACAGAGAAGGGACAATCACGGGATGGGGATCGGGACATGGAGGGGACAATCAGGGGACAGTCAGGGGACAATCAGGGGACAATCAGGGGGTGGGGTGGAGGACAGCGAGGGGACAGTGAGGGGACAGCGAGGGGATGGCGAGTGGACAGAGTGGGGTGGGAATCAGGACATGGAGGGGACATTGAGGGGACATGGTTGGGGTGGAGATCAGGAGATTGAGGGGACAATCAGAGGACAGTGAGGGGACAGTGAGGGGACAGTGAGGGGATGGGTTGTGGTGGCAGTCATGACATTGAGGGGACATTGAGGGGACATGGCTGCGGTGGCGATCAGGACATTGTGGGGACATTGAGGGGACAGTGAGGGGACATGGGGTGGCATGGGAACAATGAGGGGACAGGATGGGGACAGGGTTGGGGTGACATGGGGACAATGAGGGGACAGGACAGTGAGCACAGGGGACAGCGGGGACAACGGACAGGATGGTGGGGACAATGAGGGGACAGAGGAGCTCGGGGGGCACAGCCCGGGGACAACCGGACGGTGGCACACGAGGGACAGGGAGGTGACACCGCCGCGCCACCATCGCCACGGCAACCACGCGGCCCCGGCGACACCGCGGGGAGCTGGCGCTGTCCCCGGGGCGGGCGTGGGGACACCAAGTGCCACCACCCCGAGCGCCACCACCCCCTCCTCCAGCCACACAAAGGTCCCTTTGTCACCGCCCGCCGTGGGAACGGCCCGGGGGTGGCACCGAGCCCGGGGGGTGGCACCGAGCCCGGTGTCCCCGGGATGGCGCGGGATGGGGGTGGTGGCACCGCGCTCCGTGTCCCCAGGATGGGGGTGGTGGCATTGGTGTCCCCGGGATGTCACGGGGGTGGTGGCACCGCTCAGTGTCCCCGGGACGTGGCGGGACAGGGCGGGTGGTGGCATCGGTGTCCCCAGGATGTCATGGGGGTGGCGGCCCCTGTCCCCTCGGTGTCCCCGGGGCGTGGCGGGGCGGGACAGGGCGGGTGGTGGCATCGGTGTCCCCAGGATGTCACAGGGGTGGTGGCACCGCGCTCGGTGTCCCCGGCATGTCACAGGGGTGGTGCCCCCACGCTCGGTGTCCCCGGCATGTCACAGGGGTGGTGGCACCGGTGTCCCCGGCATGTCACGGGGGTGGTGGCCCCACGCTGGGTGTCCCCGGCATGTCACGGGAGTGGTGGCCCCTGTCCCCTCGGTGTCCCCGGCATGTGACGGGGGTGGCGGCCCCTGTCCCCTCGGTGTCCCCGGGGCGTGGCGGGGCGGGGCAGGGGGTGGCGGCCGTGTCGCGGCCGTGTCGCGCCCGTGTCGCGGCCGTGTCGCCGCCGTACCACGATGGCGTCGCTGGCGCCCGTGGACAGGAAGATGTTGTCGGGCTGGGCGGGGACGCCGTCGCGACGCTCGATGTAACGCGCCACGTCCTCGCGGACCAGCTGCACCCCGGGGCTGGCGCTGTACGCGCCTGGGGACAAAGGGGACAGCGACACTGTCACCTCCCCCCGCGCGGGGGCACCTCGGCCGGCGCTGGGACAGCGGGGGGGGGGGACAGGGGACAGCGGGGGTGTTGGGGACACTGGGGGGCATTGGGGACATTGGGGGGCATTTGGGGGCATTGGGGACATTGGGGATGTTGGGGACACTGAGGGGCATTGGGGGACATTGGGGACATTGGGGGCCATCGGGGACATTGGGGACATTGGGGATGTTGGGGACATTGGGGGCATTGGGGGACATTGGGGATGTTGGGGACATTGGGGATATTGGGGACATTGGGGACATTGGGGACATCGGGGACATTGGGGACATTGGGGATGTTGGGGACATTGGGGGCATTGGGGGACATTGGGGACATTGGGGATGTTGGGGACATCGGGGACATTGGGGACATTGGGGATGTTGGGGACATTGGGGGCATTGGGGGACATTGGGGATGTTGGGGACATTGGGGATATTGGGAAATGGGGACATTGGGGACATTGGGGATATCGGGGGGATGTTGGGGACATCGGGGATGTTGGGGACATTTGGGACATTTGGGGACATTTGGGGACATTGGGGGACATTGGGGATATTGGGAAATGGGGACACTGGGGACATTGGGGACACTGGGGGGTATTGGGAGCACTGGGGACATTGGGGGGACATTGGGATATTGGGGGGATGTTGGGGACATGGGGGGGCATTGGGGGACATTTGGGGATGTTGGGGACATTGGGGACATCGGGGATGTTGGGAAATGGGGACACTGGGAGGCATTGGGAGCATTGGGGACATTGGGGGGACATTGGGGACACTGGAGATATTTGGGGACATTGCGGGGGACATTGGGATATTGGCGGGACATTGGGGACATTGGGGACATTGGGGACATTGGGGACAGCCACACTGTCACCTCCCCCCCGAGTGGTGGCACCTCAGCGGGTGGTGCGGACATTGTTGAGGGGACTTTGGGGACACTGGGGACATTGGGGACATTTGGGGACATTGGGGGGACATCGAGGACATCGGGGATATTTGGGGACATTGGGGGGACATTGGGGGACTTTGGGGACATTGGGGGGACATTGGGGGGACATTGGGGACACTGGGGACATTCCAGGGGTGGGGGACGGATGGAGTTGGGCGCTGGATTTGGGATTTTGGGGCTTGAGGGATTTTGGAATTTGGGGGTTTTGGGGCTTCTTGGATTTGGGGATTTGGTCCTTGGGGGATTTTGAGATTTGGGGTTTTGGGGATTTTGGGATTTGGGGATTTTGGGATTTGGGGTTTTGGGGTTTGTGGGATTTTGGGGTTTGGGATTTGGAGGCTTGTGGGATTTAGGGATTTGGGATTTTGGGGTTTGTTTGGTTTGGGATTTGGGATTTGGGGATTTTGGGGTTTGGGGTTTGGGATTTTGGGGTTTGTTTGGTTTGGGATTTGGGATTTGGGGATTTTGGGGTTTGGGGTTTGGGATTTTGGGGTTTGTTTGGTTTGGGATTTGGGATTTTGGGATTTTTGTGGGATTTTGGGGTTTGGGATTTTGGGGTTTGGGATTTTGAGATTTAGGGATTTTGAGATTTTGGGATTTTGGGGTTTTTTGGGATTTGGGATTTTGGGGTTTTTGGGTGCCACCCACCCACGCTCTGTCCCCCGCAGGCCCCCAGCAGGCGCCGGGCGCTCCTTGGGATTTTGGGATTTTTGTGGGGTTTTGGGGATTTTGGGGTTCGGGATTTTGGGATTTTGGGGTTTGGGATTTTGGGATTTGGGATTTTGGGATTTGGGTTTTTTTTGGGATTTCGGGGTTTTTCGGGTGCCACCCACCCACGCTCTGTCCCCCGCAGGCCCCCAGCAGGCGCTGGGCGCGCTCCTTGGGATTTTGGGATTTTTGTGGGGTTTTGGGGATTTTGGGGTTGGGGATTTTGGGATTTCGGGGGTTTTTTTGGGATTTTGGGGTTTTTCGGGTGCCACCCACCCACGCTCTGTCCCGCGCAGGCCCCCAGCAGGCGCTGGGCGCGCTCCTTGGCGTCGCTGGGCAGGGACTCGTCCTTCATCAGCTCCGGGCACAGGCACAGCGCCGCCACCTGCCCGGGGACACCGCGGTGACACCGGGGCCACGCTGGGGACACCGGGGCCGTGGCGGCGGCGGTGGCACCCCGGGGGCGGCAGCGGTGACCCCGCGGTGTCCCCGGGGCCGCACCTGGCGCAGGAAGGTGATTGGCTGCTGGCCCATGGCGTGGGCGTCACCGATGTTGGCCTTGATCACCTCCGAGAAGGGCTTGGGGACACCCTGGGGACAAAGGGACAGCGATGAGGGGACACAGGTGGGGACACCCTGGGGACAAAGGGATGGCGATGAGGGGATAGGGATGGGGACACCCTGGGGACAAAGGGACAGCGATGAGGGGACACAGGTGGGGACACCCTGGGGACAAAGGGATGGCGATGAGGGGATAGGGATGGGGACACCCTGGGGACAAAGGGACAGGGACAAGGAGGAGGGGACGGTGGGGACACCCTGGGGACAAAGGGACAGCGATGAGGGGACACAGGTGGGGACACCCTGGGGACAAAGGGACAGCAATGAGGGGACACAGGTGGGGACACCCTGGGGACAAAGGGACAGCGATGAAGGGACACAGGTGGGGACACCCTGGGGACAAAGGGACAGCGATGAGGGGACGGCAATGGGGACACCCTGGGGACAAAGGGACAGGGACAGCGATGAGGGGACACAGGTGGGGACACCCTGGGGACAAAGGGACAGGGACAGCGATGAGGGGACACAGGTGGGGACACCCTGGGGGCAAAGGGATGGCGATGAGGGGACACAGGTGGGGACAAAGGGACAGCAATGAGGGGACAGGGATGAGGACACAGGTGGGGACAAAGGGACAGCGATGAGGGGACGGTAATGGGGACACCCTGGGGACAAAGGGATGGCGATGAGGGGACAGGGATGAGGACACAGGTGGGGACAAAGGGACAGTGATGAGGGGACACAGGTGGGGACACAGGTGGGGACAAAGGGATGAGGGGACAGGTGGGGACAAGGGGACAGGGATGGGGATGGAGACAAGAGATGAGGGGACAGGGATGAGGGGACAGGGATGGAGACAGTGGGGACAAGGATGGGGAAAAGGGACAGGAACAGGGATGGGGACGGGGACGGGGTGGGGACAAGGGACAGGGACAGGGATGGGGACACAGGATCAGAACAGGGACAAAGGGGACAGGGCAGAGGACGGGGACAGCGATGGGGACAGGGATGGGGACAAGAGACGAGGATGAGGGCAGGGGACAGGGACAGGGAAGGAATGGGGACATTGGGGAATAGGGAACAGATGGCAGGGACAGGGATGGGGATGGGGGACAGGAACTGGGGACAGGGACAGCAGGGATGGGGATGGGGACAAGGGACAAGGACAGGAATGGGGACAGGGACAAGGGACAGGGATGGGGATGGGGGACAGGAACTGGGGACAGGGACAGCAGGGATGGGGATGGGGACAAGGGACAAGGGCAGGAATGGGGACAGGGACAAGGGACAGGGACAAGGGACAGGGACAAGGACAGGAATGGGGACAAAACCAGGTCAGGGCTCCTGTCCCCACCCAGGCCTGTCCCCACCCAGGGCCACCCCCGCTGTCACCGCCAGGGCGGTGGCGCCACCACCCCCGTAATGTCCCTTGTCCTGGGAGTGGCCGCGACCTCGGGGACCTCGGGGACCTCGGGGACCTCGGGGACCTTGGGGACCTTGGGGACACCGGGGACCTTGGGGACACCGGGGACCTTGGGGACACCGGGGACCTTGGGGACCTTGGGGACCTTGGGGACACCGGGGACACCGGGGACATTGGGGACCTCGGGGACACCGGGGACATTGGGGACCTTGGGGACACCGGGGACATTGGGGACACCGGGGACCTTGGGGACCTTGGGGACATTGGGGACACGGGGCAGGGCGGCAGCGACGTCCCCACCCCCGCTCGGGCCGGACTTTGGCCACCGCGGACTCTGCCCCGGGTGGCACCGCCCCGATTGTGTCACCCGTGTCACCTGCGGTGTCACCCGCGGTGTCCCCGGCTGACCCCAACACCCCCCCCGGCACCGCCCAGTGTCACCGGGGGGAGGAGGGGACAGAGGGGACAGTGGGGGACACTGAGGGGACACTGGGGGACACTGAGGGGACACTGAGGGGACACTGAGGGGACACTGGGGGGACATTGGGGGGACATTGAGGGGACACTGAGGGGACACTGAGGGGACACTGAGGGGACATTGGGGACACTGGGGGGACATTGAGGGGACACTGGGGGACACTGAGGGGACACTGGGGGGACATTGGGGACACTGAGGGGACACTGGGGGGACATTGAGGGGACATTGGGGACACTGGGGGGACATTGGGGGACATTGGGGGACATTGGGGACACTGGGGGGACATTGAGGGGACATTGGGGGACACTGAGGGGACACTGGGGGGGGTGGGGACACCCTGGTTTAGGGGAGTTCCGGGATTTTGGGGGTGCCCTGGGGGTAAAAAACTTTTCTAGCGGGAAAATTGGGGTTTTTTGGCGGGAAAAATCCTTTTCTTGGGGGAACAAAACCCTTTTTGGAGGCAGAAAATCCCCCTTTTTGGGGGGAAAAATTCCTTTTTTGGGGGGGATGAAACCCCATTTTTGGGGAGATAAAAATTCCCTTTTTTGGGGAAAAAAATCCCATTTTTGGGGGGGTGAAACCCCTTTTTTGGGGAGATAAAAATTCAATTTTTTGGGAAAAAAATCCCATTTTTTGGGGGAAAAAAATCCCTTTTTTGGGGAAAAAAAATCCCATTTTTGGGGGATAAAACCCCTTTATTGGGGAGATAAAAATTCCGTTTTTGGGGAAAAAAATCCCATTTTTGGGGGGAAAAAATTCCCTTTTTTGGGGAAAAAAATCCCATTTTTGGGGGGATAAAACCCCTTTATTGGGGAGATAAAAATTCCGTTTTTGGCGAAAAAAATCCCATTTTTGGGGGGAAAAAAATTCCCTTTTTTGGGGAAAAAAATCCCATTTTTGGGGGGATAAAACCCCTTTTTTGGGGAGATAAAAATTCCCTTTTTTGGGGAAAAAAAATCCCATTTTTGGGGAAAAAAATCCCTTTTTTGGGGAAAAAAATCCCATTTTTGGGGGGATAAAACCCCTTTTTTGGGGAGATAAAAATTCCCTTTTTTGGGGAAAAAAAATCCCATTTTTGGGGAAAAAAATCCCTTTTTTGGGAGAAAACTCCATTTTTTGGGGGAAAACTCCATTTTTAGGGGGGGATAAAATCCAATTTTTGGGGCTGAACCCCCCATTTTAGGGGCAGGAGGGGCCAAATTTGGGGCGCCCCATTTGGTGGGGGCGGGGGCAGGGAGGGAAACCCGGGATTGGGGGGTCCCGATTTTGGGGTTTGGGGGGGGGTCCCCATTTTGGGGGGTCCCGATTTTGGGGTTTGGAGGGGTCTCAATTTTGGGGGGGGGTCCCGATTTGGGGTTGGGGGGTCCCGATTTTGGGGTGTGGGGTCCCGATTTTGGGGGGTCCCGATTTTGGGGTGTGGGGTCCCGATTTTGGGGAATTTTCTCCATTTTGGGGAGAATTCCCGGGTTTGGGAAGGAGGTCCCGGTTTTGGGGGGGTTATCCCGGTTCCGGGGGGGTTATCCCGGTTCTGGGGGGGTTATCCCGGTTTTGGGGGGGTTATCCCGGTTCCGGGGGGGTTATCCCGGTTCTGGGGGGGTTATCCCGGTTTTGGGGGGGTTATCCCGGTTCCGGGGGGGTTATCCCGGTTCTGGGGGGGTTATCCCAGTTTGGGGTCGGGATATCCCGGTTCTGGGGGGGTTATCCCGGTCCAGTGGGGTTATCCCAGTTTAGGGGGGCTTATCCCGGTTTTGGGGGACTTATCCCGGTTCAGGGCCGGTTATCCCGTTTCTGGGGGGGTTATCCCGGTTCTGGGGGGCTTATCCCGGTTTGGGGTTGGGATATCCCGGTTCGGGGGGGGTTATCCCGGTTTTGGGTGGGGTTATCCCGGTTTAGGGGCGGGATGTCCCGGTCCGGGGGGTTGTTCCTGGTTCCTGGGGGGCATTTCCCGGTCTAGGACTGGCTGCCCCCGTTCTTGGGGACATTTCCCGGTCCAGCACGGGCTGTCCCGGTTCTTGGGGGCATTTCCCGGTCCAGCACGGGCTGTCCCGGTTCTTGGGGGCATTTCCCGGTCTAGGAGGGGCTGTCCCGGTTCTTGGGGGCATTTCCCGCTCCAGGAGGGGCTGTCCCGGTTTTTAGGGGCATTTCCCGCTCCGCTGTCCCGGTTTTTAGGGGCATTTCCCTCTCCGCTGTCCCCTTCTCCCGCTCCGCTCCGCTCGCTCCCGTTGCCCAGGCTCCGTCCCCATTTCCCCCCCGCCTTGTCCCGCTCCGCTCGGGTTTTTATCCCGCTCGGGTTTTGCCCCGCTCCGGTTTTGCCCCGCTCCGCTCGGGTTTTGCCCCGCTCGGGTTTTGTCCCGCCCCGCTCGGGTTTTGCCCCTCTCTGCTCGGGTTCTGCCCCGCTCCCCTCGGGTTTTGCCCCGCTCGGGTTTTGTCCCGCCCCGCTCAGGTTTTTTGCCCCGCTCCGCTCGGGCTTTGCCCCTCTCTGCTCGGTTTTTGCCCCTCTCCGCTCGGGTTTTGCCCCTCTCTGCTCGGTTTTTGCCCCGCTCCGCTCGGTTTTTGCCCCTCTCCGCTCGGGTTTTGCCCCTCTCCGCTCGGGTTTTATCCCGGGTTATTTTTGGGTACTTCTGGGGAGTTGTTTTTTCTTTGTCCCGGTACCTTGCGCAGCTCCTGCTCGATCTCCATGGCGCGGATGACGATGGGGCCGCGCACCGCGTACTCCACGCGCCGAACCGCGGGGTTCATGGACTCGGGGGTCAGCACCGGGCCCCGCCGCGCCCCCGCCGACCCCGCGGCCGCCGCCGCCGCCGCCGCCGCCATCGCCAGGAGCCTGCGGGGCCGCAGCGCCCTCAGCGCCCGCATCACCCCCGGCGACACCGCGGGACAACCGCGACACCGCCCCCGGGGCAGCGGGGAGGGACCGGGGGACAGCCCGGGACAATCGCGACACCGCCCCCGGGGCAGCGGGGAGGGACCGGGACAACCCGGGATAATCGGGGAGGGACCAGGACAACCCGGGATAATCGGGGAGGGACCGGGACAACCCGGGACAATCGCGACACCGCTCCTGGGGGCAGCGGGGAGGGATCAGGACAACCCGGGATAATCGGGGAGGGACCAGGACAACCCGGGATAATCGCGACACCGTCCCCGGGACAACGGGGAGGGACCGGGGGACACCCCGGTATAATCGGGGAGGGACCGGGGGACAGCGGGACAATCGCGACACCGCCCCCGGGGCAGCGGGGAGGGACCGGGACAACCCGGGACAATCGCGACACCGCCCCCGGGACAACGGGGAGGGACCGGGACACCCCGGGATAATCGCGACACCGTCCCCGGGACAACGGGGAGGGACCGGGACAACCCGGGACAATCGCGACACCGCCCCCGGGGCAATGGGGAGGGAGCGGGGGACAGCGGGACAATCGGGGAGGGAGCGGGGGACAGCGGGACAATCGCGACACCGCCCCCGGGGCAGCGGGGAGGGACGGGATGGGGGCGACACCGCCCCGGCACCCCCGGGGCCGCCCCCGGTAACCCCGAAAGTTCCCCCCGGGCGCTCCCTGGGCCGGGGCAGCGACGGCAACGGGCGGCAACGGCAACGGGCAAAGGGCAACGGGCACCGGGGCGGGACCGGGCACGGGACAGCGAGCGGCAACCGGCCCGGGGCAACAACGGGCACGGGGCAGCAACGGGCACCGGGCAGCAACGGGCACCGGGCAATGGGCACCGGGCAATGGGCACCGGGCAATGGGCACCGGGGGAGGGGACAGCGGGAACGCGGGGACAGCAGCGGAGCGGGGACAAACGGGGAAGGGGACACCGGGAATGGGACACCGGGAATGGGACACCGGGAATGGGACACTGGGAATGGGGACAAACAGGGAAGGGGACACCGGGAATGGGGACAAACAGGGAAGGGGACACCGGGAATGGGACACCGGGAACGGGAGTGGCACCGGCACCGGAGAACGGGGACAAACAGGGAAGGGGACACCGGGAATGGGACACTGGGAACGGGAGTGGCACAGGGAAGGGGACGCCGGGAACGGGACACCGGGAATGGGACACAGGGAATGGGACACCGGGAATGGGGACACCGGGAATGGGGACACCGGGAATGGGACACTGGGAACGGGACACTGGGAACGGGAGTGGCACAGGGAAGGGGACGCCGGGAACGGGACACCGGAATGGGGACAAACAGGGATGGGACACCGGGATGGGGACACCGGGAACGGGAGTGGCACCGGCACCAGCACCAGGGACAGATGGCACCGGGACCGGGCACGGGGATGGCACAGGGAAAGGGACACCGGGGATGGGGACAAACAGGGATGGGGACACCGGGAACGGGACTGGCACCGGCACCGGGGACAGGTGGCACGGGGGTGGCACAGGGAAGGGACATCGGGATGGGGACACCGGGGATGGGGACAAACAGGGATGGGGACATTGGGAACTGGACTGGCACCGGCACCGGGGACACCGGGAACGGGACACGGGGAAGGGGACGCCGGGATGGGGACACCGGGAATGGGACACAGGGAATGGGACACCGGGAATGGGGACACCGGGAATGGGGACACCGGGAATGGGACACTGGGAACGGGACACTGGGAACGGGAGTGGCACAGGGAAGGGGACGCCGGGAACGGGACACCGGAATGGGGACAAACAGGGATGGGACACCGGGATGGGGACACCGGGAACGGGAGTGGCACCGGCACCAGCACCAGGGACAGATGGCACCGGGACCGGGCACGGGGATGGCACAGGGAAAGGGACACCGGGGATGGGGACAAACAGGGATGGGGACACCGGGAACGGGACTGGCACCGGCACCGGGGACAGGTGGCACGGGGGTGGCACAGGGAAGGGACATCGGGATGGGGACACCGGGGATGGGGACAAACAGGGATGGGGACATTGGGAACTGGACTGGCACCGGCACCGGGGACACCGGGAACGGGACACGGGGAAGGGGACGCCGGGATGGGGACACCAGGAACGGGGCTGGCACCGGGATGGGGACACCGGGACCGGGACACCGGGGTGGGGACACCGGGAACGGGACACCGGGATGGGGACACCGGGACCGGGACACCGGGGTGGGGACACCGGGAACGGGACACCGGGATGGGGACACCGGGATGGGGACCCCGGGAAGGGGACACCGGGGTGGGGACACCGGGAACGGGGCTGGCACCTGGAAGGGGACACCTGGACCGGGCACGTGGCACAGCAGGGACAGGGGTGGCACCGGGACACAGGGACAGGGACACCGGGAACGGGGGTGGCACCGGCGATGGGCACGTGGCAGCGGGGACAGAGGGGACAGCGGGGACAGCGGGGACAGCGGGGACAGAGGGCACAGGGACAGGGGCGGCACCGGGAAGGGGCACGTGGCAGCGGGGACAGAGGGCACGGGGGTGGCACCGGGACACTGGGAATCGCGGGGTGGCACCGGGGACAGCGGGACAGGGGGTGGCACCGGGGACAGCGGGACAGGGGGTGGCACGGGGCAGGGGACAACTGGCACGGGGGTGGCACTGGTGACAACGGGCAGCGGGCAGGCGACAGCTGGCACGGGGGTGGCACCGGGCCAGCGCCACCGCCCGGGCTGGGGACAGGCGACACGCGGGTGGGGGGGGGATGCGGGAATTTGGGGACCCCAGACCCCCCCCGTCCCCAAATTGTCCCCAAATTGTCCCCAATTGTCCCCAATTCCCCGCTCACATCGCCCCCCAGCGGCTCCAACCGCCGCGCCCGCGCTGGCCACGCCCCCGCCAGCTGTCAATCAGGGGATGCCACGCCCACTCGGAGCTGATTGGATGAGGGCGAAGGGGGCGTGGCCGGGAGAGTCCAAAATGCGGCGGGGGGGGGGGTCGGTATGGGAACCCCCCCCCTTTTTTGGGGGGTCCGGATGGATTCGCCCGTTTGGGATCCAATGGGGGACCCCACAGGGAACCCCGAAATTCGGGATTCCGTAAAACCACAAAATCAGGGACCCCATAGAGACCCCCCTAGATTTAGGGGACCCCATAGAGACCCCCCCAGATTTAGGGGACCCCAAAGAACCCCCAAAATTAGGGACCCCATAGAGACCCCCCAAAATTAGGGACCCCATAGACCACCCCCAAATTTAGGGATCCTATGGACCCCATAATTGGGGGTCCCCATAGACCCCACCCCATTTGGGACCCCATAAATCCCCCATCAGAGACCCCATAAATCCCATTCCCCCCCAAATTCCCCATTTAGGATCCCCCAAAATGAGAAAACCCCAAACCCCATTTCCCCCTCAGTTCTCCCATTTAGGATCGCCCCAAATTCCCCATTTAGGATCCCCCAAATTCCCCCCAAATTCCCCATTTAGGATCCCCCCAAATTCCCCATTTAGGATCCCCCAATTTCCCCCATTTCCCCCCCAAATTCCCCATTTAGGATCCCCCAGAATAAGAAAACCCCAAATCCCATTTCCCCCTCAGTTCTCCCATTTAGGATCCCCCCAAATTCCCCCCCTAATTCCCCATTTAGGATCCCCCAAATTCCCCCATTTCTCCCCCAAATTCCCCATTTAGGATCCCCAAATTCCTCATTTAGGATCCCCCAAAATAAGAAAACCCCAAATCCCATTTCCCCCTCAGTTCCCCCATTTAGGATCCCCCAATTTCCCCCATTTCCCCCTCAGTTCCCCCATTTAGGATCCCCCAATTTCCCCCATTTCCCCCTCAGTTCCCCCATTTAGGATCCCCCAAATTCCCCCATTTCTCCCCCAAATTCCCCATTTAGGATCCCCCAATTCCTCATTTAGGATCCCCCAAAATAAGAAAACCCCAAATCCCATTTCCCCCTCAGTTCCCCCATTTAGGATCCCCCAATTTCCCCCATTTCCACCCCAAATTCCCCATTTAGGATCGCCCCAAATTCCCCCATTTCCCCCCCAAATTCCCCATTTAGGATCCCCCAATTTCCCCAAATTCCCCCATTCAACCCCCAAATTCCCCATTTTCCCCCCAAATTCCCCCAAATTCCCCATTTAGGATCCCCCAAATTCCCCTTTTAGGATCCCCAAATCCCCTCCCGGGGGCCCTTTTAGGGCCGCCCCACCCTTTATCAACCCCCGCCCCTTATCAGCCCCTTCCAGCACCCCAAAAAAACCCCAAAAAAACCCCAAAAAGGCCCCGCCCCTTCCCCTATAACCGCCCCCTTTCCCCGGGGGTTTTTTGGGGTTTTTTGGGGTTTTTTGGGGGTCGGGGGCGCCTTTTGGGGTCACCCTACGAGCTCTGACCTTTCCCTGCAGCTGCCGCGGCCCGAAATAGGATCGGGACCGGGGGGAGGAGGGGAGGATTTGGGATTTTGGGGTGCCCCGCCCCCATAAAGGGCCACCCCAAAACAAAAAAAAAAAAACCCCAAAAAAACCCCCCAAAAAACCCTAAAAAACCCCAAAAAACCCAAAAAACCCCCCAAATTTTAGGGGTGGATTTGGGGTTTTTGGGGGGGTTCCTAAAAGGGATTTGGGGTTTTTATTTAGGGGTGGGGGGGGGGATCCTAAAAGTTCCCAGTGGGGTTTGGGGGGGATCCTAAAATCCCCCAAAAAAGGATTTGGGGGATCCTAAAATGTTTCCTGTGGGATTTGGGGGGTTCCGAAACCCCAAATGTGGAATTTGGGGGGTCCTAAAAACCCCAAATGTGGATTTTGGGGATCCTAAAATGTTTCCTGTGGGATTTGGGGGGTTCCGAAACCCCAAATGTGGAATTTGGGGGGTCCTAAAAACCCCAAATGTGGATTTTGGGGATCCTAAAAAGTTCCCAGTGGGATTTGGGGGTACCCAAAACCCCAAATTTGGGATTTGGGGGTTCCTTAAATTTTCCGGTAGGATTTGGGGGGTCCCTAAAACTTCCATGTAGGATTTTGGGGCTCCCAAAACCCCAAATGTGGATTTAGGGGTCCCCAAAACTTCTCTGTAGGATTTAGGGGATCCCAAAACCCCATTTAGGATTTGGGGGATCCCAAAAATTCCCAGTGCGGGATTTGGGATCCCCAGATTTTCCCTATAGGATTTAGGGGTCCCCAAAACCTCGTACAGGATTTGGGGGTTCCTAAAACCCCAAATGTGGATTTGGGGGATCCTAAAAAGGTTCCTGTGGGATTTGGGGTCCCTAAAAGTTCCCAATGGGATTTGGGGGGTCCTGAAACCCCAAATGTGGATTTGGGGTCCCCAACAGTTTCCTGTAGGATTTGGGGGATCCCAAATCTTCCCTGTAGGATTTAGGGGTCCCCAAAACCCCAAATGTGGATTTAGGGGACCTCAAAAGCCCAAATATGGATTTGGGGTTCCCTGTGGGATTTAGGGGACCCCAATACCGCAAATGTGGAATTTGGAAGTTCCCAAAACCCCAAATGTGGATTTAGGGGTTCCCAAAACCCCAAATGTGGAATTTGGGGGGTCCTAAAAACCCCAAATGTGGATCTGGGGATCCCAAAACCCCAAATGTGGATTTAGGGCACCCCAAAAACCCCAAATGTGGATTTAGGGGCCCCCAAAACCCCAAATGTGGATTTAGGGGATCCCAAAAACCCCAAATGTGGATTTAGGGGATCCCAAAACCCCAAATGTGGATTTAGGGGATCCCAAAAACCCCAAATGTGGATTTAGGGGATCCTAAAAGCCCCAAATGTTGATTTGGGGTCCCCAACAGTTTCCTGTAGGATTTGGGGGATCCCAAAACTTCCCTGTAGGATTTAGGGGTTCCCAAAACCCCAAATGTGGATTTGGGATCCCAAAACCCCAAATGGGGAATTTGGGGGGTCTTAAAAACCCCATAAAAGATTTGGGGGTTCCTAAAGTTCCCAATGGGATTTGGGGCGTCCTGAAAATCCCAAATGTGGATTTGGGGGATTCTTAAATTTTCCTGTAGGATTTAGGGGATCCCAAAACCCCAAATGTTGATTTGGAGTCCCCAAATGTTCCCAGTGGGATTTGGGGGTTCCCAAAATCCCAAATGTGGATTTGGGGTTCCCTGCAGGATTTAGGGGATCCCAAAACCTCAAATATGGATCTGAGGATACCAAAACCCCAAATGTGGATCTGGGGGGGTCCCAAAACCCCAAATGTGAATTTCGGGGACCCCAAAACTTCCCTGTGTGATTTGGGGGTTCCAAAACCCCAAATTTGTGATTTGGGGGTTCCTTAAATTTTCCTGTGGGATTTGGGGGATCCTAAAATGTTCCCTGTAGGATTTTGGGGTTCCCAAAACCCCGAATGTGGATTTGGGATCCCAAAACCTCAAATGTGGAATTTGGGGTTCCCTGTGGGATTTAGGGGATGCCAAAACCTCAGTTGTGGATTTAGGGGTTCCCAAAACTTCCCTGTAGGATTTGGGGGATCCCAAAACCCCAAATGTGGATTTAGGGGTTCCCAAAACCCCAAATGTGGAATTTGGGGGGTCCTAAAAACCCCAAATGTGGATCTGGGGATCCCAAAACCCCAAATGTGGATTTAGGGCACCCCAAAAACCCCAAATGTGGATTTAGCGGATCCCAAAGCCCCAAATGTGGATTTGGGGTTCCCTGTGGGATTTAGGGGATCCCAAAACCCCAAATGTGGATCTGGGGCACCCAAAACCCCAAATCCAATTTTGGGGTCCCTGCCCTCCCCCAGTGCTGCTTTGGGGTCCCTGTCCCATCCTCCCCCACCCCAAATGTGACTTTTGGGGTCTCCCAACCCCAACCCAATTTTGGGGCCATTTCCCATTAAAACAAACCCCAAAACCCCCAAAATAACAAAACCCCAAAATAACAAAACCCCAAAACCCCCAAAACCCCCAAAACCCCCAAAATAACAAACCCCCAAAATAACAAAACCCCAAAACCCCCAAAAACCCCAAAATAACAAAACCCCAAAATAACAAAACCCCAAAAACCCCAAAAACCCCAAAAAACCAAAACCCCCAAAACCCCCAAAACCCCCAAAATAACAAAACCCCCAAACCCCAAAATAACAAAACCCCAAAAACCCCAAAAACCCCAAAATAACAAAACCCCAAAAACCCCAAAAACCCCAAAACCCCAAAATAACAAAACCCCAAAAACCCCAAAAACACAAAACCCAAAAAAACCAAAACCCCAAAATAAGAAAACCCCAAAATAACAAAACCCCAAAACCCCAAAATAACAAAACCCCAAAATAACCCCAAAAACCCCAAAATAACAAAACCCCAAAAACCCCAAAATAACCCCAAAAACCCCAAAACAACAAAACCCCAAAAACCCCAAAACAACAAAACCCCAAAATAACCCCAAAACCCCAAAACAACAAAACCCCAAAAACCCCAAAATAACAAAACCCCAAAATAACAAAACCCCAAAACCCCCAAAAACCCCAAAATAACAAAACCCCAAAACCCCCAAAACCCCCAAAAACCCCAAAACAACAAAATCCCCAAACCCCAAAATAACAAAACCCCAAAATAACAAAACCCCAAAACCCCCAAAAACCCCAAAATAACAAAACCCCAAAACCCCCAAAACCCCCAAAAACCCCAAAACAACAAAATCCCCAAACCCCAAAATAACAAAACCCCAAAATAACAAAACCCCAAAACCCCCAAAAACCCCAAAATAACAAAACCCCAAAACCCCCAAAACCCCCAAAAACCCCAAAACAACAAAATCCCCAAACCCCAAAATAACAAAACCCCAAAATAACAAAACCCCAAAAACCCCAAAAACCCCAAAATAACAAAACCCCAAAATAACAAATCCACGCCGACACCGCTGCTGCTGCCACCTCGCATTTGTTCCTCGTCCCCAAACGCTCGGGGACACAAAAAGGGACACAGAAAGTCCCTTTTGGGGCCACCGCGCACACACAGGGACAACGGGGCCACCCCGAAGGTTTCGGGGCGCCCCCAAAGGCCCCCAAAAGGCCCCCAAAGGCCCCCAAAGGCCCCAAAGGCCCCAAAAGGCCGCGCTCACAGGAGGCGGCAGCAGCGCCGCTGATCCTGCGCCGGGCCCTGCGGGGCCCTCAGCCGCAGCACGGGCGGCTCCCCGGCGGTGGCCCCAGTGTCCCCAATGTCCCCAATGTCCCCAGGGGTGTCCCCAATGTCCCCGAGGGTGTCCCCGGGGGGGTTTTCGGGGTTTTTTTGGGGGTTTTCGGGGGCGTTTCTGGGGTCGCTCTTTGGGGTTTTGGCGGCCGCTCGGAGCCGCTTGAGGTCGGCCAAGGTGTGGGGGTGGCCGCGGTCCCCCGAGGGCGCCGGGGGACAGCGAGGGGACCCTGGGGACATTGGGGACACGGCGGCGCCGTTGGGGTGAGGGCACGGCGAGGGTGGCGCCGAGGACGGGTCCTGAGGGGACAAAGAAAAGGGGGGAGGTGACAATGGGGACAGTGGGGACGATGGGGACGATGGGGACACTCGGGGCTGTCCCCAGCGGGGTCACCGTTGTCCCCTCCCCGGTGTCACCCTGAGCACGAGTGTCCTCCCCGCTGTTGTCACCGAGCCACTGGTGTCAGCCCATGTTGTCCCCAAGGTCCTCAACCCTCAATGTCCCCAAGGTCCCCAAGGTCCCCAATGTCCCTCACCCCAATGTCCCCCCATGTCCCCCAGTGTCCCCAAGGTCCTCAACCCTCAATGTCCCCAAGGTCCCACGATGTCCCCAAGGTCCCCTCACACTGTCGCCAGTGTCCCCAAAGTCCCATGTTGTCCCCAAGGTCCCTCACCCCCAATGTCCCCCAGTGTCCCCAAGGTCCTCAATCCTCAATGTCCCCAATGTCCCACATTGTCCCCAAGGTCCCCTCACATTGTCCCCAATGTCCCCCGATGTCCCCAAGGTCCTCAACCCTCAATGTCCCCAAGGCCCCACGATGTCCCCAAGGTCCCCTCACGTTGTCCCCAGTGTTCCTCAGCCCTGATGTCCCCCCACATTGTCCTCATTGTCCCCCCCATGTTGTCCCCAAGGTCCCCCAAGGTCCCCAAGGTCCTCAACCCTTGTTGTCCCCAAGGTCCCACGTTGTCCCCAGTGTCCCATGTTGTCCCCAAGGTCCCGCACCCCCAATGTCCCCCAGTGTCCCCAAGGTCCCACGTTGTCCCCAAGGTCCCCTCACATTGTCCCCAGTGTCCCCAATGTCCCACGTTGTCCCCAGTGTCCCTCACACCAGTGTCACCCCCAATGTCCCCAATCCCCCAACGTCCACCCCACATTGTCCCCAAGGTCCCCCATTGTCCCCAAGGTCCCTCACCCCCACATTGTCCCCAATGTCCTCCATGTTGTCCTCATTGTCCCCAATCCCACGATGTCCCCAAGGTCCCCAAGCCCCCATGATGTCCCCAGGGTCCCCCCAATGTCCCCAAGGTCCCTCACCCTAATGTCCCTCCACATTGTCCCCAGTGTCCCCAATGTCCCGAACCCCCAATCCCTCGATGTCCCTGATGTCCCCAATGTCCCCAGTGTCCCTCACCCCCAATGTCCTCAATGTCCCTCACCCCTGAGGTGTCCCCAGTGTCCCCAATGTCCCCAGTGTCCCCAATGTCTCCAGTGTCCCTGACTCCTGATGGCCTCAATGTCCCTGACATCTCCCATGTCCCCAACGTCCCCGATGTCCCCGCTGTCCCTCACCCCAGCCCCGCCCCCTTGGCCGTGCCCTCGGTGGTGGCAGTGGTGGTGGCCCTGTCCTCACCCTCGCTGTCCCCGATGTCCCCAATGTCCCCAGTGTCCCTCACCCCCACTGTTCTTACACCTGAGGTGTCCCCGATGCTCCCAGTCCCTCAATGTCCCTTGATGTCCCCAATGTCCCCAATCTCCCAATGTCCCCCATTGTCCTTGATGTCCCCAATAGCCCCAATGTCCCCTGATGTCCTTGATGTCCCCAATGTCCACAATGTCCCTGACGTCTACAATGTCCCCAATGTTCTTGATGTCCCCAATAGTCCCAATGTCCCCAATGTCCTTCATCCCCAATCTCCCAATGTCCCCAATGTCCCCCAACGGCCCTGATGTCCCCAATAGCCCCAATGTCCCCGATGTCTCCCAACATTCCTGATGTCCTCAATGTCCCCAATGTCCCCACTGTCCCTCACCCCTGAGGTGTCCCTGTTGTCCCCAATGTCCCTGATGTCCCCAATGTCCCTTATCCCCGACGTCCCCAGTGTCCCTGATGTCCCCAATGTCCCCAATGTCCCCGATGTCTCCAGTGTCCCTCACCCCTGAGGTGTCCCCAATGTCCCTGATGTCCCCACTGTCCCCTCTGTTCCTCACCCCAGCCCCTCTATGGTGGCCGCGTCTCAGTGGCCATGCCCTCGGTGGTGGCAGTGGTGGTGGCCCTGTCCTCGTCCTCACTGTCCCCAAGGTGTCCCCAATGTCCTTCACCCCCAACGTCCCCAACATCCCCAATGTCCCTCACCCCTGAGGTGTCCCCAATGTCCCCTATCTCTGACATCCCCAAAGTCCCCGATGTCCCTGATGTCCCCAATGTCCCTCAACCCCCCCTCTGTCCCCGCTGTCCCTCACCCCAGCCCCTCCACAGTGGCCGTGTCTCGCTGGCCGTGCCCTCAGTGGTGGCAGTGGTGGTGGCCCTGTCTTTGTCCTTGCTGTCCCCGAGGTGTCCCCAATGTTCTTCACCCTCAACATCCCCAATGTCCCCAATGTCCCCAATGTCCCTGATGTCCCTGATGTCCCTAATATCCCTTCTCCCCGACGTCCCCAGTGTCCCCAATGTCCTCAATGTTCCCGATGTCCCCCACCCCTGAGGCTTCCCCAATGTCCCAGACGTCCCCAGTGTCCCCAATCCGCCAATGTCCCCAATGTCTCCAGTGTCCCTCACCCCTGAGGTGTCCCCAATGTCCCCGACGTCCCCAGTGTCCCTGATGTCCCCAGTGTCTCCAGTGTCCCTCACCCCTGAGGTGTCCCCAATGTCCCCGTTGTCCCCAATGTCCCTTATCTCTGACATCCCCAACGTCTCCAGTGTCCCCAATCCCTCAAAGTCCCTGATGTCCCCAATGTCTCCAATGTCCCTCACCCCTGGGGTGTCCCTGTTGTCCCCAATGTCCCTGATGTCCCCAATGTCCCTTATCCCCGACGTCCCCAGTGTCCCTGATGTCCCCAATGTCCCCAATGTCTCCCATGTCCCCAAAGTCTCCAGTGTCCCTCACCCCTGAGGTGTCCCCCAATGTCCCTGACGTCCCCAGTGTCCCCAATGTCCCTGACGTCCCCAGTGTCCCCAATGTCCCTGATGTCCCCAATGTCCCCGATGTCCCCAATGTCTCCAATGTCCCCAGTGTCTCCAGCGTCCCTCACCCCTGAGGAGTCCCCGATGTCCCCGACATCCCCAATCCCTCAATGTCCCTGATGTCCTCAATGTCCCTGATGTCTCCAATGTCCCTCACCCCTGAGGTGTCCCCCAATGTCCCCAATGTCCCTTATCCCCGACATCCCCAACGTCCCCAGTGTCCCCAATCCCCCGATGTCCCCAATCCCTCAATGTCCTCAATGTCTCCAATGTCCTCGATGTCCCCAACGTCCCCAGTGTCCCCAATGTCCCTGATGTCTCCAATGTCCCTCACCCCTGAGGTGTCCCCACTGTCCCCTCTGATGTCCCCGCTGTCCCTCACCCCAGCCCCTCCGCCGGCCGCTGGCAGCGGTGGCCGTGTCTCGGAGGCCGCGCCCTCAGCGGTGGCAGCGGTGACAGTGACGGCAGCGGTGGCCCTGTCCTCGTCCTCGCTGTCCCCGAGGTGTCCCCAGACGATGGCCTCGCGCTGCAGCTCCCGGCGGTAGCGGCTGGAGCGCTCCGAGAGGCTGGCGCGGCGAACCACCTTCCTGGGATGGGGTTTGTGGGGTTTGTGGGGTTTGTGTGGGGTTTTGTGGGGTTTGTGTGGGGTTTGTGTGGGGTTTGTGTGGGGTTTGTGTGGGGTTTAGGGGGTTTGTGTGGGGTTTGTGTGGGGTTTGTGTGGGGTTTGTGTGGGGTTTGTGTGGGGTTTGTGTAGGGTTTGTGTGGGGTTTTGTGGGGTTTGTGTGGGGTTTGTGTGGGGTATTGTGGGGTTTATGTGGGGTTTTGTGGGGTTTGTGTGGGGTTTGTGTGGGGTATTGTGGGGTTTATGTGGGGTTTTGTGGGGTTTGTGTGGGGTTTGTGTGGGGTTTGTGTAGGGTTTGTGTGGGGTTGGTGTGGGGTTTGTGTGGGGTTTGTGTGGGGTTTGTGTGGGGTTTGTGGGGTTTGTGTGGGGTTTTGAGGGGTTTGTGTGGGGTTTTGAGGGGTTTGTGTGGGGTTTGTGTGGGGTTTGTGTGGGGGTTTGTGGGGTTTGTGTGGGGTTTGTGTGGGGTTTTGTGGGGTTTGTGTGGGGTTTGTGTGGGGTTTGTGTGGGGTTTGTGTGGGGTTTGTGTGGGGTTTGTGGGGTTTGTGTGGGGTTTGTGTGGGGTTTGTGGGGTTTGTGTGGGGTTTGTGTGGGGTTTGTGTGGGGTTTTGAGGGGTTTGTGTGGGGTTTGTGTGGGGTTTGTGTGGGGTTTATGGGGTTTGTGTGGGGTTTGTGTGGGGTTTGTGGGGTTTGTGTGGGGTTTGTGTGGGGTTTATGGGGTTTGTGTGGGGTTTTTGGGGGTTTTTTCAGGGGTTTAGAAGATTTAGGGCATTTGGGGTTTATGGGGTTTTGTGTAGTTTTCTGTGGTTTTATGGGATTTATGGGGGTTTTGGGGGGGTTTTGTGGGGTTTATGGGGTTTGTGTGGGGTTTGTGTGGGGTTTGTGTGGGGTTTCGTGGGGTTTGTGTGGGGTTTTGTGGGGTTTATGGGGGGATTTGTGGGGTTTGTGTGGGGTTTTTTTGTGGGATTTGTGGGGTTTGTGTGGGGTTTTGTGGGGTTTATGGTGTTTTTGTGGGGTTTTGTGGGTTTTTGTGGGGTTTCGTGGGGTTTTATGGGATTTAGGGGGGTTTTGTGGGGTTTTTGTGGGGTTTAGAAGATTGAGGGCATTTGGGGTTTATGTGGGGTTTATGGGGTTTTGAGGGGTTTATGGGAGTTTTTGTGGGGTTTATGGGGGTTTATGGGAATTCAGGATTGCAAGAGATCGGGGTTTGTGGGGTTCTGGGGATTTAGGGGTTTGTGTGGGGTTTGTGTGGGGTTTGTGTGGGGTTTATGTGGGGTTTTATGGGGGTTTATGGGGTTTTCTGTGGTTTTCTGTGGTTATATGGGATTTATGGGGTTTTTGGGGGGGTTTTGTGGGGTTTATGGGGTTTTATGGGGTATTGTGGGGTTTGTGTGGGGTTTGTGTGGGGTTTATGGGGGGATTTGTGGGGTTTGTGTGGGGTGTTTTTGTGGGATTTGTGGGGTTTTTGGGGGGTTTCGTGGGGTTTATGGGATTTAGGGGGGTTTTGTGGGGTTTTTGTGGGGTTTAGAAGATTTAGGGTATTTGGGGTTTATGGGGTTTGTGTGGCGTTTATGGGGGTTTATGGGAATTCAGGATTGCAAGGGATCGGGGTTTGTGGGGTTCTGGGGATTTAGGGGTTTTGTGGGGTTTTATGGGGTTTGTGTGGGGTTTTTGTGGGGTTTTATGGGGTTTTGTGGGGTTTTCTGTGGTTTTATGGGATTTATGGGGTTTTATGGGATTTATGCGGTTTGTGTGGGGTTTTGTGGGGTTTTTGTGGGGTTTAGAAGATTTAGGGCATTGGGGGTTTATGGGGGTTTATGGGGGTTTATGGGGTTTGTGTGGGGTTTGTGTGGGGTTTGTGTGGGGTTTGTGTGGGGTTTGTGTGGGGTTTGTGTGGGGTTTTTTCAGGGGTTTAGAAGATTTAGGGCATTTGGGGTTTATGGGGTTTTTTGTGGGGTTTTTGTGGGGTATGGGGTTTATGGGAATGCAGGATTGCAAGGGATCGGGGTTTGTGGGGGTTTTGTGGGGTTTATGGGGGTTTTGTGTGGTTTTCTGTGGTTTTATGGGATTTATGGGGTTTTTGTGGGAGGTTTGTGGGGTTTTTGTGGGGTTTGTGTGGGGTTTATGGGAATTTTTGTGTGGTTTTATGGGATTTAGGGGGTTTTTGGGGTGTCTTGTGGGGTTTATGGGGGTTTTTGTGGGTTATGGTGTTTATGGGAATTCAGGATTGCAAGGGATTGGGGTTTATGGGGGTTTTGTGGGGTTTTCTGTGGTTTTATGGGATTTAAGGGGTTTTTTTTGGGTTTTATGGGATTTATGGGGTTTTTTGGGGGGTTTTTGTGGGTTTTATGGGGTTTTTGTGGGTTTTTTGTGGGGTTTTGTGGGAGTTTATGGGGTTTTTCTGGGATTTTATGGAGTTTTGTGGGGTTTTTGTGGGGTTTTCTGTGGTTTTATGGGATTTAGGGGGGTTTTGTGGGGTTTTTATGAGGTTTTGTGGGGTTTTATGGGATTTAGGGCATTTGGGGCTTATGGGGCTTTGGGGCTATGGGGTTTATGGGAATTCAGCATTACAGGGGATCGGGGTTTGTGGGGTTTGGGGTTTGTGGGCGTTTTGGGGATTTGTGTGGATTTGGGGAATTACAGGGGTTTCGGATTTATGGGATTTGGGGATTTTGGGGTTTTGGGGATTTAAGCATTTGGGATTTGTGTGGTTTTGGGGGTTTGTGGGGTTCTGGCATTTGGGATTATGGGGGTTTATGGGGTTTATTGGAATTATGGGGGGGATTTATGGGGGTTTTGGGGTTTCAGAGATTATGGGGGTTTTGGGATTTCGGGGTTTATGGGGTTTTGGGGAACGATGTGGGTGGGGTTCAGGGTCTGTGGGGTTTCGGGGTTCGGGATTATGAACTTTGGGGGATGTGTGGGGGTTTGGGGAATTGTGGGGTTTCGGGGATTTCACCCTGAGCACCTCCCAGCGTCAGCCTGATCCCTCCAGTGTCCCCAGTGCCACCCCTGTGTGTCACCCAATGCCATCCCTGTGGTGTCCTCAGTGCCATCCCTGTGTGTCACCCAATGCCACCCCTGTGGTGTCCCCAGTGCCACCCCTGTGGTGTCCCCAGTGTCACCCCAGTGCCACCCCTGTGGTGTCCCCAGTGCCACCCCTGTGGTGTTCCCAATGTCACCCCTGTGCTGTCCCCTGTGGTGTCCCCAGTGTCACCCCTGTGGTGATCCCAGTGTCACCCCAGTGCCATCCCTGTGGTGTCCCCAGTGCCACCCCTGTGGTGTCCCCAGTGTCACCCCAGTGCCATCCCTGTGGTGTCCCCAGTGCCACCCCTGTGGTGTCCCCTGTGGTGTCCCCAAGGCAAGGTGGTGACAATCCTCACACTCGGCTGCCGGCGCTGGATGTTCTCCTCTGGAGCAGGGATTTGTGACCCTGCGTGTCACCCCAATGCCACCCCTGTGGTGTCCCCTGTGTCACCCCAGTGCCACCCCTGTGGTGTCCCCTGTGGTGTCCCCATTTGTGTCCCCAAGGCGGTGACAATCCTCACCCCCGGCTGCCGGCGCTGGACGTTCTCCTCTGGAGCAGGGATTTGTGACCCTGTGTGTCCCCAATGTCACCCCAGTGCCACCCCTGTGTGTCCCCAATGCCACCCCTGTGGTGTCCCCTCCAATCCTCACCCTCGGCTGCCGGCGCTGGACGTTCTCCTCTGGAGCAGGGATTTGTGCCTCTCCTGGCATTTCAGCACCGCCGCCCGCTTGTGCTTCAGCTCCAGCAGCTTGGCCCGGACCTCCTCGTCCCCGCACACGTCTGTGACAACACCCCTGTCACCAGAGTGCCACCAGAGTGCCACCAAAGTGCCACCAAAGTGCCACCAGAGTGCCACCAGAGTGCCGTCCCCAAACCCACCCAGGGGCGTCTCCTCCAGCAGCGATTTGGCGCCCAGCTCGGCGCCGTGAGCCACCAGCAGCTCCGCCAGCTGCACCTGCAGAAAGGAGGGGACGAGAAACGGGTGGAAAAAGGGGAAAAACGGGAAAATCATCGGGGACGCGGGGCGGGGGGATGTCCCCGAGGGCGCGGGTGCCACACCTGTCCCCAGCAGGCGGCGGCGTGCAGGGGCTGCCAGCCGTCGGCGTCGCGCGCCGCGGGGCCCGCGCCGTGCGCCAGCAGCAGCTCGGCCGCCTCCAGGTACCCGTTGGCGGCCGCCACGTGCAGCTGGCAGGGGACAGCGGCGGGGACAGCGGTGGTGGCACCGGGGTGGCGCCCTGAGCCTCGCCCGGCGACACCACCAGTGTCACCCTGACCCTCCCAGTGTCACCCTGATCCTCACCCAGTGACCTCCAGTGTCACCCAGTGACCCCCATTGTCACCCTGATCCTCACCCAGTGACACCCAGTGACTCCCAGTGTCACCCTGATTGTCATCCAGTGACCCCCAGTGTCACCCAGTGACCCCCAGTGTCACCCTGAGCCTCACCCAGCGACACCCCCAGTGTCACCCAGTGACCCCCAGTGTCACCCTGAGCCTCGCCCAGCGACACCACCAGTGACACCCAGTGTCACCCTGAGCCTCACCCAGTGACACCCAGTGACTCCCAGTGTCACCCTGATTGTCATCCAGTGACCCCCAGTGTCACCCAGTGACCCCCAGTGACACCCAGTGTCACCCTGAGCCTCATCCAGTGACACCACCAGTGACACCCTGACCCTCCCAGTGTCACCCAGTGTCACCCTGATCCTCACCCAGTGACACCACCAGTGCCACCCAGTGTCACCCTGATCGTCACACAGTGAACCCCAGTGTCACCCTGAGCCTCACCCAGTGTCACCCAGTGCCACCCTGATCCTCACCCAGTGACACCCCCAGTGTCACCCTGACCCTCCCAGTGTCACCCTGATTGTCATCCAGTGACCCCCAGTGTCACCCAGTGACCCCCAGTGTCACCCTGATCCTCACCCAGTGAACCCCAGTGTCACCCAGTGTCACCCTGACCCTCACCCAGTGACACCACCAGTGTCACCCAGTGTCACCCTGATTGTCATCCAGTGACCCCCCGTGTCACCCAGTGACCCCCAGTGTCACCCTGATCCTCACCCAGTGACCCCCAGTGTCACCCAGTGTCACCCTGACCCTGCCAGTGTCACCCTCATCCCCTGCAGTGTCACCCAATGTCACCCTGACCCTCCCAGTGACCCCCCAGTGCCACCCTGATCCTCACCCAGTGCCACCAGGGCCATGGGGACCCTGACCCAGTGACCCCCAGTGCCACCCAGTGTCACCCTGACCCAGTGACCCCCAGTGTCACCCTGCTCCCCATCCAGTGACCTACAGTGTCACCCAGTGACCTCCAGTGTCACCCTGACCCTCCCAGTGACCCCAGTGTTACCCTAATCCTCTCCCAGGGTCACCCTGACCCTCCCAGTGACCCCCAGTGTCACCCTGATCTTCATCCAGTGACACCCAGTGTCACCCAGTGTCACCCTCATCCCCTCCCAGTGCCACCCAGTGTCACCCTGACCCAGTGACACCCAGTGTCACCCAGTGTCACCCTCATCCCCTCCCAGTGCCACCCAGTGTCACCCTGACCCAGTGACACCCAGTGTCACCCAGTGTCACCCTCATCCCCTCCCAGTGCCACCCAGTGTCACCCTGACCCAGTGACCCCCAGTGACACCCAGTGTCACCCTCATCCCCTCCCAGTGCCACCAGTGTCACCCTGACCCAGTGACGCCCAGTGACCCCAGTGTCACCCTGCCCCTCCCAGTGACCCCAGTGTCACCCTGACCCAGTGACGCCCAGTGACCCCAGTGTCACCCTGATCCCCACTCAGTGACCCCAGTGCCACCCTGCCCCTCCCAGTGCCACCCCCACCCCCCATCAGTGACCCCAGTGCCACCCTGACCCAGTGACCCCCAGTGAGCCCAGTGCCACCCCAGTGTCACTCTGATCCCCTCCCAGTGACCCCAGTGCCACCCTGCTCCTCTCCCAATGCCACCATGGCCATGAGGACCCCCCCCAGTGACCCCCAGTGCCACCCTGATCCCTCCCAGTGTCACCAGGGCCATGGGGACCCTCCTCCAGTGACCCCCAGTGTCACCCAATGACCCCAGTGTCACCCTGATGCTCTCCCAGTGTCACCCTCATCCGCTCACAGTGACCCCCAGTGCCACCCAGTGACCCCCAGTGTCACCCTGATCCCTCCCAGTGTCACCCTCATCCCCTCAATGACCCCGGTGCCACCTCAATGACCCCGGTGCCACCTCAATCCCCCCTCAATGCCCCCTCAATGACCCCAGTGCCCCCTCAATGCCCCCTCAATGACCCCGGTGTCACCTCAATGCCCCCTCAATGACCCCAGTGCCACCTCAATGACCCCTCAATCCCCCCTCAATGACCCCGGTGCCCCCTCAATGACCCCAGTGTCACCTCCATCCCCCCTCAATGACCCCGGTGTCACCTCAATGCCCCTCAATGACCCCTCCATGACCCTGGTGTCACCTCAATGACCCCAGTGTCACCTCAATGACCCCGGTGCCACCTCCATCCCCCCTCAATGACCCCAGTGCCACCTCAATGACCCCAGTGTCACCTCAATGCCCCCTCAATGACCCCAGTGTCACCTCAATGCCCCCTCAATGACCCCAGTGTCCCCTCAATCCGCCCTCCATGACCCCGGTGCCACCTCAATGCCCCCTCAATGACCTCAATCCCCCCTCAATGACCCCTCAATGACCCCGGTGCCACCTCAATGACCCCGGTGCCACCTCAATGCCCCCTCAATGACCCCGGTGCTGCCCCCGCTGTCCCCTCGGTGCCGCCCCCGCTGTCCCCTCGGTGCCACCCCCGCGCACCAGGGTGCCCCCGTGCTGTCCCCTGGCTGTCTCCTCGGTGCCACCCCCGCGCACCAGGGTGCCCCCGTGCTGTCCCCGGGGCGCGTCCAGCTCCTTTCCCTGCCGGACGAGCTCGCGGATCTCGGCCACCATGGCGCGCTCCGTGGCCGCCCGCGCCTCCTCGATGCGCTCCTGCGTGATCCCTGCCACGAGGGGGTGACATTACTGGTGACATTACTGGTGACATTACTGGCGCCACCCCGCCCCGGGCCCGGCGGCGCCGCCCGCGCCCACCCTGCCGCGCCATGGCGCTCTCCAGGCAGTCCAGCGTGGCCTCGTCCTCGCACAGGTCGTAGGGCATGTTCCCGTCGGAATTCAGCGCCAGCAGGTCGGCGCCGCTGCGGGGACAGCGCCGGCGTCACCGGGGGCGTCCCCGGGGGTGTCCCCGGGGGTGTCCCCAAGGGTGTCCCCAGGTACCGCTGGAGCAGCAGCTGCACCAGGCGCAGGTGGCCGCAGGTGGCGGCGGCGTGGAGCGGGGTCCAGAGCTCGGCGTCGCGGGCGTTGGCGTCGGCGCCGGAGTCCAGGAGCAGCCGGACCAGGGGCAGGGAATCGTCGATGCAGCTCTGGGGATGGAATGGGAATGGCGGGAATGGGAATGGTGGGAATGGGATTGGGAATGGGAATGGGATGGGAATGGGAATGGTGGGAATGGGATTGAGAATGGGAATGGAATGGGAATGGTCCAGGAGCAGACGGACCAGGGGCAGGGAATCGTCGATGCAGCTCTGGGGATGGAATGGGAATGGCGGGAATGGGAATGGAATGGGATTGGGAATGCTGGGAATGGGAATGGGAATGGTGGGAATGGGATGGGATTGGGAATGGAATGGTGGGAATGGGAATGGGAATGGGATTGGGAATGGGATGGGAATGGTGGGAATGGGATTGGGATTGGGAATGGGAATGGGATTGGGAATGGGATTGGGAATGGGATGGGAATGGGAATGGGAATGGGAATGGGAATGGGAATGGGAATGGGATTGGGAATGGGATGGGAATGGGATTGGGAATGGGATGGGAATGGGAATGGGAATGGGATTGGGAATGGGATTGGGAATGGGATGGGAATGGAATGGGAATGGGAATGGGAATGGTCCAGGAGCAGCCGGACCAGGGGCAGGGAATTGTCGATGCAGCTCTGGGGATGGAATGGGAATGGGAATGGTGGGAATGGGATTGGGATTGGGAATGGGAATGGTGGGAATGGGATGGGATTGGGAATGGGAATGGAATGGGAATGGGAATGGTGGGAATGGGATGGGATTGGGAATGGGAATGGAATGGGAATGGGAATGGTGGGAATGGGATGGGAATGGGAATGGTCCAGGAGCAGCCGGACCAGGGGCAGGGAATCGTCGATGCAGCTCTGGGAATGGAATGGGATTGGGAATGGGAATGGAATGGTGGGAATGGGATGGGATTGGGAATGGGAATGGAATGGGAATGGGAATGGTGGGAATGGGATTGGGAATGGAATGGGAATGGGAATGGTGGGAAGGGGATTGGGAATGGGAATGGAATGGGATTGGGAATGGTGGGAATGGGATTGGGAATGGGAATGGAATGGGATTGGGAATGGTGGGAATGGGATTGGGAATGGAATGGGAATGGTCCAGGAGCAGACGGACCAGGGGCAGGGAATCGTCGATGCAGCTCTGGGAATGGTGGCGGGAATGATGGGAATGGGAATGGGAATGGGAATGGGATGGGATTGGGAATGGGAATGGTGGGAATGGGATTGGGAATGGGAATGGTGGGATTGGGAATGGGAATGGGGGGAATGGTCCAGGAGGAGACGCACCAGGGGCAGGGAATCGTCGATGCAGCTCTGGGAATGGCGGGAATGGGAATGGAATGGGAATGGGAATGGGATTGGGATGGAATGGGAATGGTGGGATTTGGAATGGTGGGAATGATGGGATTGGGATTGGGAATGGAATGGGAATGGTGGGAATGATGGGAATGGGAATGGTGGGAATGGTCCAGGAGGAGACGGAACAGGGGCAGGGAATCGTCGATGCAGCTCTGGGAATGGCGGGAATGATGGGAATGGGAATGGAATGGGAATGGTGGGAATGATGGGATTGGGAATTATGGGAATGGGAATGGCATTGGCAATTACGGGAATGATGGCATTGGGAATGATGGCATTGAGAATGGTGGGAATGGAATGGGAATGGGAATGGGATTGGGATTGGGAATGGTGGGAATGGGATTGGGAATGATGGGAATGATGGGAATGATGGGAATGGGAATGGAATGATGGGAATGGTGGGAATGATGGGACTGGGAATGGTGGAAATGGGATTGGGAATTATGGGATTGGGATTGGGAATGGTAATGGTGGAAATGGTCCAGGAGCAGCTGGACCACTGGGATGGAGTCATTGATGCAGCTCTGGGAATGGTGAGAATGATGGGAATGATGGGAAGAATGGGATTGGGAATTGGATTGGGAATGATGGGAATGATGGGAATATTGGGAATGGGAATAAAGGGATTTCATGGTCCAGGAGGAGACGGACCAGGGGCAGGGAATCGTCGATGCAGCTCTGGGGATGGGAATGGGAATGGGTTTGGGAATGGTGGGATTGCGATGGGACTGGGAATGGGAATTATGGGATTGGGAATAGTGGGATTGGGAATGATGGGATTGGGAATGATGGGATTGGGAACGATGGGATTGGGAATGGTCCAGGAGCAGCGGGACGGAGCTGCCAACGCAGTTCTGGGAATGGTGGGATTGGGAATAATGGGATTGGCAATAATGGGATTGGGAATAATGGGATTGGGATTGGGAATGGTGGGGTTGGGAATGGTGGGATTGGGAATGGTGGGGTTGGGAACGGGGTGCGATTCGTGGTCCTGGGATGCTGGAGGTCAATGGGATGGGAAGGATGTGGAAAAGGGGACACCGGGATTTGGGATCAGCAGGGGGAGAGGGGAAGGGAAGGACCTGGAGCGGGGATGGAAAAGATTTGGGGTTACCGGGATAAGGAAGGATTTGGGATCACCGGAAACGGGGGACGTGTGGGAAAAACACGGATTTGGGAAACCAGGGTTCAGGATCAGCAGTTAACGGGATGGGAAGGGCCTGGATTTGGGAATGATGGGATTTGGGATCAATGGATGGAGCTCGGATGGGAGGGGGCTGGATTTGGGAATGATGGGATTTGGGATCAGCAGGATTTGGGATGGGATGGGAAGGGCCTGGATTTGGGATGGGAAGGGCCTGGATTTGGGAATGATGGGATTTGGGATCAATGGATGGAGCTGGGAAGGGGTTGGATTTGGGATCACTGGGATCTGGGATCACCGGGATCTGGGATCAATGGATGGATCTGGGATGGGAATGACCTGGATTTGGGATCACTGGGATTTGGGATCACTGGGACCACCAGGATTTGGGATCAATGGATGGATCTGGGATGGCAATGGCCTGGATTTGGGATCAATGGATGGATCTGGGATTTGGGATCACTGGGATTTGGGATCAATGGATGGATCTGGGATTTGGGATCACTGGGATTTGGGATCAATGGATGGAGCTGGGATGGAAAAGCCCCAATCCGGGATACCAGGATCAGCTCAGGGGACGGGAAGGACCCGGATCCTCCCGTGGGATCCCGGGAAGGCCCCGGCCCCGGAGCTGCGGGGATGTTTCCGGGGATGTTTCCGGGGATGTTCCCGGGGATGTTTCCGGGGATGTTTCCGGGCAGTACCTGGTGCAGCGCCGTCAGCCCGTCCTCGTTGCACAGGTCGGGGCTGATCCCGCTCTCCAGGAACTGCTGGACTGCGGGGGAACGGAATGCCGGGAATGCCGGGAATGCCGGGAATGCCGGCGCCACCGGGAACCCCGAGGGAAGCACGGAGGAGGATCCCAAGGGCAGATTCCAAGGAATCCAACGGAACCGCCAAGGATTCCAGTGGGACCTTGGAGCATCCCAAGGCAGATTCCAAGGATCCCAAGGCAGATTCCAAGGAATCCAACGGAACCGCCAAGGATTCCAGTGGGACCTTGGAGCATCCCAGCGGCGATTCCAAGGATCCCAAGGGCAATTCCAAGGAATCCAATGGAACCATCAACTATCCCAAACACATTCCCAAGGATCCCAGTGGAACCATGACCATCCCAACGGCAATTCCAAGGATTCCAACGGCAACTCCAAGGAATCCGATAGCAAATTCCAAGGAATCCAATGGCAAATTCCAAGGAATCCAATGGAACCACCAAGGAATCCAATGGATCTGCTGAGTATCCCAAACACATTCCCAAGGATCCCAATGGAACCGTGACCATCCCAACGGCAATTCCAAGGAATCCAATGGAACAACCAAGGATCCCAATGGAACCGTGACCATGCACACGGAATCCAAGGATTCCGATGGCGATTCCAAGAATTCCGATGGCGATTCCAAGGATCCTCAACGCTAACTCCAAGCATTCCAAAGGCAATTCCAAGGGTTCCATTGGAACCACCACATATCCCAAGGACATTCCCAAGGATCCCAAAGGAACCATGACCATCCCAACGGCAATTCCAAGGATCCCAATGGCAATTCCAAGGATCCCAAGGCAGATTCCAAGGATCCCAATGGCGATTCCAAGGAATCCAATGGCAAATTCCAAGGAATCCAATTGAACCACCAAGGATTCCAATGGATCTGCTGAGTATCCCAAAGACATTCCCAAGGATCCCAGCGGAACCATGACCATCCCAACGGCTTTTCCAAGGATTCCAATGGCAATTCCAAGGAATCCAATGGAACCACCAAAGATCCCAAAGACATTCCCGAGGATCCCAAAGGAGCCGTGACCAGCCCAACAACCCTTCCAAAGATTCCAGAGGCGATTCCAATGATTCCAACGACTCTTCCAAGGATTCCGATGGCGCTTCCAAGGATTCCGATGGCGCTTCCAAGGATCCCAAAGGAACCACAACCACCCCAACAACCCCTCCAAGGATCCCAATGGAAATTCCAAATATTCCAAAGGCAATTCCAAGGATCTCCACAGAGCCATGACCATCCCCAACAACCCCTCCCAAGGATCCCAGTGCCCATTCCAAGGATCCCAAAGGAACCGTGACCAATCCCAACAACCCCTCCAAGGATCCCAGTGCCAATTCCAAGGATCCCAACAACCCCTCCAAGGATCCCAGTGCCAATTCCAAGGATCCCAAAGGAACCACAACCACCCCAACAACCCCGCCAAGGATCCCAATGGAAATCCCAAATATTCCAAAGGCAATTCCAAGGATCCCAAAGGAACCGTGACCAATCCCAACAACCCCTCCAAGGATTCTGATGGAAATCCCAAGGATCCCGGTGGCGCTTCCAAGGATCCCAATGGAACCGTGACCAATCCCAATGACCCTTGCAATGATCCCGGTGCCAATTCCAAGGATCCCAGTGGCAATTCCAAATATTCCAAAGGCAATTCCAAAGATCCCAAAGGAACCACGCCAATCCCAGCCACCCTTCCAAGGATCCCAGTGGCAATTCCAAGGATCCCAAAGGAACCGTGGCCAATCCCAGCAACCCCTCCAAGGATCCCGATGGAATCACAACCACCCCAACAACCCCTCCAGGGATCCCAGTGGCAATTCCAGGGATCCCAAAGGAACCACACCAATCCCAGCAACCCTTCCAATGATCCCAGTGCCAATTCCAAGGATCCCAGTGGCAATTCCAAGGATCCCAAAGGAACCGTGGCCAATCCCAGCAACCCCTCCAAGGATCCCACCAGATCCCCCCCCCCCCCACCATCCCTTCCCGTCCCATCTCCGTCCCCTCCCCTCGATCCCACCAATCCAAACCATCCCCAACGGAATTCCCGCTTTTCCCCCCACCTTCCTCGGCGTCGTGCCGCGCCGCCGCCTCCAGGAGCCGCACGCTGGCCGGGAACGTCACCGTCTTCCTCCTCCTCCTCCTCTTCCTCTCCCCTCCTCCTGCTGCTCCTGCTCCCTCCTCCCTGGGAACGGCCGGGCTGTCCCTCTGGGCCTGCGCCCACTGTTTCAGCTGCTGGGCCCGGCGCCTCTGGGCGTGCCGCAGCCGCTCGGGCGTGCTGAGCCGCGCCACCGCCGCCATCTCGGCCAGCAGCTCCCGGTGCTCCGCCATGGCCGCCCCCGATTCCCCGGGAAAAGCTCGGGAACGGGGCCCGGCAGAGGCACCATGGGCGTGGGGTTTATCCCTCCGTCCTCGCGGCTCTGCCCGGATCCGGCGACCGGCAAAGCTTGGGAAGCATCTCCCGATTTTCCCGAAAATTCGCCCGAAGTTTTTTGGGTTTTTCTGGTGAATTATCCCGGTTTTCCCCGCGTTCTGCGGCGGGTCCGGAGGAGCCCAGAGTTTCGGGGAGAGGCCGCGGGGTGAGTGCTAAGGAGAGGGAAAAGCAAAACAGGGAGCGGTAAATCCCAACCCACGGCGTCAAATCCCGGCCCGGAGCCGGCGCTCCCGGTTTGGCCGGTTTGCCTAAGCCGGGATTGACCTCGAATCCAAACAGAATTCCAAATAAAAACTGGAATTGTTTGGTTTTGGTTTCCCTAAGCTAGGATTGACCTCGAAACCAAACAGAATTCCAAAAAAAAAATTGGAATTTTTTTGTTTGGTTTGGTTTTTTTAAGTTGGGATTGGCCTCAAATCCAAACAGAATTAAAAAAAAAAAAAAAATTGGAATTTTTTTGTTTGGTTTTGGTTTTCCTAAGTTGGAATTGACCTCAAATCCACCCAGAATTCCAAAAAAAAATTTGGAATTAAAAAAAATTTTTGGTTTTGGTTTTCCCAAGTCGGGATTGACCTCGAATCCAAACAGAATTCCTAAAAAATTTTGGAATTTTTGAATTTGTTTGGTTTGGTTTTCCTAAGCTGGGATTGGCCTCAAATCCAAACAGAATTCCTAAAAAAATTTGGAATTTAAAAAAATTTTTTGTTTGGTTTTCCTAAGTTGGGATTGACCTCGAATCCAACCAGAATTCCTAAAAAAATTTGGAATTTTTGAATTTTTTGGTTTTGGTTTTCCTATGTTGAGATTGGCCTCAAATCCAAACAGAATTCCAAAAAAAAATTGGAATTTTTTGGTTTGGTTTTGGTTTTCTTAAACTGGGATTGGCCTCAAATCCACCCAGAATTCCTAAAAAAAAATTGGAATTTTAAAATTTTTTTGGTTTTGGTTTTCCTAAGCTGGGATTGACCTAAAATCTAAACAGAATTCCAAAAAAAAAATTGGAATTTTAAAATTTTTTTGGTTTGGTTTTCTTATATTGAGATTGGCCTCAAATCCAACCAGAATTCCTAAAAAAATTGGAATTTTTTGGTTTTGGTTTTCCTAAATTGGGATTGACCCAGAATTCCTAAAAAAATTTGGAATTTTTGAATTTTTTGGTTTGGTTTTCCTAAGCTGGGATTGGCCACAAATCCAACCAGAATTCCTAAAAAAATTTGGAATTTTTGAATTTTTTTGGTTTGGTTTTCCTAAACTGGGATTGGCCTCGAATCCAACCAGAATTCCTAAAAAATTTTGGAATTTTTGAATGTTTTGGTTTTCCTAAATTGGGATTGACCTCGAATCCACCCAGAATTCCTAAAAAAAAAACCAAAAAAAAGTGGAAATTTTTGGAAAACCAAACCAAACCAAACCAAATCCAGTTTTTGTTGGAAATTCTGAAATTCTTTGGAAAAGCCCCAAAATTCCAGGAAAAAAACCCCAAAATTCCACGAAACGGCTGCAAAAAAAGCCCCAAAATTGCTCCAAAAAAGCCCCAAAATTGTTCAAAAAAAGCCCCAAAATTCCCAGAAATATCCCCAAAACAGCCCCAAAATAGCCTAAAATTCCTAAAAAACTCCCCAAAACTCCCAAAATTCCCTGAAATATCCCCAACATAGCCCCAAATTTCCACAAAATATCCCCAAAATATCCCCAAAATTCCTTAAAACAGCCCCAAAATCCCCCAAAACTGCCCCAAAATAGCCCAAAAATTCCTTAAACCAGCCCCAAAATTCCCAAAAATTCCCCAAAACTGCCCCAAAATTGCCCAAAACAGCCCCAAAACTCCTCGGAAAAGCCCCAAAATTGCACAAAATAGCCCCAAAATTCCCTGAAATATCCCCAAAACAGCCCCAAAATTCCACAAAATAGCCCCAAAACTCCTCAGAAAAGCCCCAAAATTCCTCAAAACAGCCCCAAAATTCCACAAAAGAGCCCGAAAATTCTCCGAAAAATCCACAAAATTCCTTCAAAAGCCCCAAAACTCCTCAGAAAAGACCGAAAATTCCACAAAATTGCCCCAAAATTCCACAAAATTGCCCCAAAATTCCCTGAAATATCCCAAAACTGCCCCAAAATCCCCCAAAATAGCCCCAAAACTGCCCCAAAATTCCTCAAAACAGCCCCAAAATTGCCCCAAATTCCTCAAAAACCCCCAAAATTCCACAAAACAGCCCCAAAATTCCCTGAAATGTCCCCAAAGCTGCCCCAAAATTGCCCCAAAATCCCCCCAAACAGCCCCAAAACTCCTCAGAAAAGACCCAAAATTCCCCAAAACTGCCCCAAAACACCTCAAAACTGCCCCAAAATTCCACAAAACCGCCCAAAAATTCCATAAAACAGCCCCAAAATTCTCTGAAATATCCACAAAATTCCCCAAAACAGCCCCAAAACTCCTCAGAAAAGGCCCAAAATTCCACAAAATATCCCAAAATTCCCTGAAATATCCCAAAAATTCCTTAAAACAGCACCAAATTCCTAAAAACAGCCCCAAAATTCCTCAAAAATCCCCAAACTCCTCGGAAAAGTCCCAAAATTCCACAAAATAGACCCAAAATCCCCTGAAATATCCCCACAACAGCCCCAAAATCCCCCAAAACTGCCCCAAAACACCTGAAAAAGCCCCCAAATCCCCCAAAATTCCACAAGAGCCCGAAAATTCTCCGAAAAATCCACAAAATTCTTCAGCACAGCCCCAAAATTGCTCAAAAAGCTCCAAAATTCCACAAAATAGCCCCAAAATTCCCTGAAATATCCCAAAAATTGCCCAAAACAGCCCCAAAATTCCCTGAAATATCCCCAAAACTGCCCCAAAATTCCACAAAATATCCCAAAAATTCCCCAAAACAGCCCCAAAACTGCCCAAAACTGTCCCAAAATTCCTCGAAACAGCCCCAAAATTGCCCAAAACAGCCCCAACATTGCCCCAAAATTCCTCAAAAACGCCCAAAATTCCTACAAAAGCCCCACAACTCCTCAGAAAAGCCCCAAAATTCCACAAAACAGCCCCAAAATTCCCTGAAATATCCCAAAAATTCCTTAAAACAGCCCCAAATTCCTCAAAACAGCCCTAAAATCCCCAAAACAGCCCCAAAACTCCTCAGAAAAGCCCCAAAATCCCCCAAAATAGCCCCAAAATTCCCTGAGATATCCCCAAAACTGCCCCAAAATTCCACAAAACTGCCCCAAAATCCCCCAAAACTGCCTCAAAATTCCACAAAACTGCCCCAAAATCCCCCAAAACTGCCCCAAAATTCCACAAAACTGCCCCAAAATTGCCCAAAACAGTCCCAAAATTCCACAAAATAGCCCCAAAATCCCCTGAAATATCCCCAAAATGGCCCAAAACAGCCCCAAAATTCCCTGAAATATCCCAAAAACTGCCCCAAAATTCCTACAAAAGCCCCAAAACTCCTCAGAAAAGCCCCAAAATTCCACAAAATTGCCCCAAAATTGCCCAAAACAGCCCCAAAATCCCTGAGGGGACCCTCAATGTCCCCAGGGCCACCCCAAATGTCCCCAAGATCCCCACAAGCGCCTGAACTTGTCCCCAAGGTCCCCTCAATGTCCCCAAGCCACCCCAAACCTGGAACCTGTCCCCAGCCCTGTCCCCAAACCCGCTCTGGGTCCCCAAAGTCCCCAAAATCCCCTCACGGTCCCCTTCATGTCCCCAAAGTCCCCAAAATCCCCTCACGGTCCCCAAAGTCCCCTCACGGTCCCCAGAGTCCCCTCACGGTCCCCGCCATGTCCCCAAACCCCCTCTGTGTCCCCAAAGTCCCCTCATGGTCCCCAAGGTCCCCTCAATGTCCCCAACCCACCCCAAACCTGGAACCTGTCCCCAGCTCTGTCCCCAAACCACCTCTGTGTCCCCAAAGTCCCCTCACGGTCCCCAAATTCCCCTCACGGTCCCTAAAGTCCCCTCACGGTCCCCGCCATGTCCCCAAAGTCCCCAAAGTCTCCAAAGTCCCCTCACGGTCCCCTCCATGTCCCCCAAGTCCCCCCTGTGTCCCCAAACCGCTCTGTGTCCCTAAAGTCCCCTCACGGTCCCCAAAGTCCCCTCCCGGTCCCCGCCATGTCCCCGAAGTCTCCCAAGTCCCCGCCATGTCCCCAAAGTCCCCTCTGTGTCTCCAAACCCCCTTGTGTCCCCAAAGTCCCCTCACGGTCCCCGCCATGTCCCCAAAGTTCCCTCACGGTCCCCAAAGTCCCCTCACGGTCCCCGCCATGTCCCCAAAGTCCCCTCTGTGTCTCCAAACCCCCCTGTGTCCCCAAAGTCCCCTCACGGTCCCCGCCATGTCCCCAAAGTTCCCTCACGGTCCCTAAAGTCCCCTCACGGTCCCCGCCATGTCCCCAAACCGCTCTGTGTCCCCAAAGTCCCCTCACGGTCCCCGCCATGTCCCCAAAGTCCCCTCTGTGTCTCCAAACCGCTCTGTGTCCCCAAAGTCCCCTCACGGTCCCCAAATTCCCCTCACGGTCCCCGCCATGTCCCCAAAGTCTCCAAAGTCCCCTCACGGTCCCCTTCATGTCCCCAAAGTCCCCTCACGGTCCCCAAAGTCCCCTCACGGTCCTCTCCATGTCCCCAAACCCCCCTGTGTCCCCAAAGTCTCCCAAGTCCCCGCCATGTCCCCAAAGTCCCCTCACGGTCCCCAAACCCCCCCAGTGTCCCCAAGGTCCCCTCACGGTGCCCGCCATGTCCCCAAAGTCCCCTCACGGTCCCCAAATTCCCCTCACGGTCCCCGCCATGTCCCCAAAGTCCCCTCTGTGTCCCCCAACCCCCTCTGTGTCCCCAAAGTCCCCTCACGGTCCCCTTCATGTCCCCAAAGTCCCCTCACGGTCCCCAAAGTCCCCTCACGGTCCCCGCCATGTCCCCAAAGTCCCCTCTGTGTCTCCAAACCCCCCTGTGTCCCCAAAGTCCCCTCACGGTCCCCGCCATGTCCCCAAAGTTCCCTCACGGTCCCTAAAGTCCCCTCACGGTCCCCGCCATGTCCCCAAAGTCCCCAAAGTTTCCAAAGTCCCCTCACGGTCCCCTCCATGTCCCCAAAGTCCCCTCTGTGTCTCCAAACCCCCCTGTGTCCCCAAGGTCCCCTCACGGTCCCCAAAGTCCCCTCCCGGTCCCCTCCCGGTTCCCGCCATGTCCCCGCGCCCCCCTCAGGCCGCCCCTCACGTCGCCGCCATTTTGTCCGGCCCCTTCCCGCTCCCCCCCCCTTTCACCGGCTCCCCCTCACCCCCAGCTCCCCCCGCGCTGTCCCCGCGGTGTCGCCGCTCCCGTTACCGGCGCTGTCCCCCCCGTTGTCCCCTCGTTGTCCCCTCGCTGTCCCCGCCGCGCCCTCGGGCCGCGCCCGCCGCTGCCACAGGCGGGGCCGTCGCCATGGCGACCCCGCCACTTCCGGTGACGCCGGAAGTGAGTGACGGCAAACCCGGAAGTGAGTGACGACCAACCCGGAAGTGCTGCGCCACACTCAAGATGGCGGACGGGGAGAGAAGCGGCTCCCCCTGGCGGACAGCGAGGGAATGACAACGCAAAATTTTGGGGGGTTTTTTGGGGTCGCAAAGTTTGGGGTCCACCCTGAGGGATTTGGGGTCTCCACTCCGGTGTGGTTGTGTCCTCCCCAAGACATTTGAAGGCTCTCAAGAGGGGAAAATTCCTTTAGGGTATGAATGGGAGACACCTGAGCCTCAATTCCCAATCCCAAATCCCTGCAGCCCCCCCCAAGAATGGGAACCTCAGAATCCCAATCCCTGAAACCCCCAAATCCCAATCCCTGAAAGCTCCAAAATCTCAATCCTTGAAAGACCCAAATCCCAATCCCTGAAAGCTCCAAAATCCCAACCCCTGAACTCCCCAATCCCAAATCCCTCAACCTCCCAAAGTTCCTGAATTCCCCCAAACCCCAAATCCCTGAATTTCCTCAATCTCATCCCCCAAATCCCAACCCCAAACCGCTGAATTCTCCCAAATCCCAATCTCAAATCCCAAACCCCAAATCCCAAATCCCAAACCCTTGAATTCCCCCAAACTCCAAACCCCAAACCCCAAATCCCTGAATTCCCCTCAATCCCAATCCCTGAAACCCTCAAAATCTAAAATCCCTGAATTCCCCCAAATCCCAACCCCAAACCCCAAATCCCTGGATTCCCCCAATCCTAACTCTAAATCCCAATCCCAAATCCCAGAATTACCCCAAACCCCAATCCCAAATCCCTGAACCCCAAATCCCAACCCCAGACCCCTGAATTCCCTCAAATCCCAAACCCCGGAACCCCCCAACCCCAATCCCCCAAATCCCAAACCCCCAAAATCCCAAATCCCAAACCCCCAAAATCCCAAAATCCCAAATCCCTGAACCCCCCAAATCCCAAACCCCAAATCCCTGAATTCCCCCAAACCCCAAATCCAGATCCCAAATCCCTGAATCCTCCAACCCCAACCAACCAAATCCCTGAATTCCCCCAAATTCCAGCCCCCAAATCCCAAACCCCAAAATCTCAAACTCTGAACCCCTCAAATCCCAAACCCCTGGATACCCCAAATCCCAAATCCCCCAAATCCCAAATCCCCCAAATCCCTGATTTCCCCCAATACCAAATCCCAAATCCCTGAATTCCCCCAAATCCCAAACCCCAAATCCCAAATCCCTGAATTCCCTCAAATCCCAAACTCCAAATCCCAAACCCCAAACCCCAAATCCCAAATCCCAAACCCCAAATGCCAAATTCCTGAATTCCCTCAAACCCCAAATCCCAAATCTCAAACCCCAAATCCTTGATCCCTGAATTCCCTCAAATCCCAAATCCCGAATCCCTGAATTCCCTCAAATCCCAAACCCCAAACCCCAAATGCCTGAAATCCCTTAAATCCCAAACCCCAAATCCCAAATCTCAAACCCCAAATACCAAATGCCTGAAATCCCTTATCTCCCACATCCCAAATCCCAAATCCCAAACCACTGAATTCCCCCAAATCCCAAACCTCAAATCCCGAATCCCTGAATTCCCTCAAACCCCAAATCCCAAACCCCAAATTCCAAACCCAAATCCCAAACCCCTGAATTCCCCCAAATCCCAAACCCCAAACCCCAAAATCCCAAATCCCAAATCCCAACCCCCAAACCCCTGAATTGCCTCAAACCCCAAATCCCAAACCCCAAATCCCAAATCTCTGAATTCCCTCAAATCCCAAACCCCAAATCCCAAACCCCAAATCCCAAACCCCAAACCTCAAATCCCAAATCCCTGAATTCCCTCAAATCCCAAATTCCAAACCCCGAATCCCAAATGCCTGAAATCCCTTAAATCACACATCCCAAATCCCAAATCCCTGAATTCCCTCAAATCCCAAACCTCAAACCCCAAATTCCAAACCCCTGAATTCCCTCAAACCCCAAATCCCAATCAATGAACTGGGAGCAAACTGGGAATGGCTGGGGCCAAACTGGGATAAACTGGGATGGACTGGGAGCAAACTGGGATGGATTTGGACTAAACTGGGACAGACTGACACAAACTGGGAGGGACTGGGATGGACTGGGGCCAAACTGGGACAAACTGGGACAAACTGGGAGGGACTGGGAGTGGCTGGGATGGACTGGGGCCAAACTGGGATTAAACTGGGACAAACTGGGAGGGACTGGGAACAAACTGGGAGGGACTGGTTCCAAACAGGTCCAAACTGGGATCAAGCTGGGAGGGACTGGGGCCAAACTGGGACAAACTGGGACAAACTGGGAGGGACTGGGAGTGGCTGGGATGGACTGGGGCCAAACTGGGATTAAACTGGGAGGGACTGGGATCAAACTGGGACAGAGTGGGAGTGACCGGGCACAGCTGGGACTAAACTGGGAGGGACTGGGACAAACTGGAACTAAACTGGGACAGACTGGGGCCAAACTGGGATGAACTGGGAGCAACTGGGATCAAACTGGGACAGACTGGGAGGGACTGGGATGGACTGGGAGGGACTGGGACAAACTGGGACGAAACTGGGGCCGAACTGGTCCAAACTGGGACCAAACTGGGAGGGACTGGGACCAAAGTGGGGCAGACTGGGAGCACCTGGGACCAAACTGGGAGGGACTGGGAGGGACTGGGATGGACTGGGGCCAAACTGGGATTGAACTGGGAGGGACTGGGACAGACTGGGAGCAACTGGGACCAAACTGGGAGGGACTGGGATCAAACTGGTCCAAACTGGGATCAAGCTGAGAGGGACTGGGAGCAACTGGGGCCAAACTGGGACAGACTGGGATGGACTGGGAGGGACTGGGACAGACTGGGATGGACTGGGAGGGACTGGGATGAACTGGGACAGACTGGGATGGACTGGGAGGGACTGGGACAGACTGGGATGGACTGGGATCAAACTGGGGCCAAACTGGGGCCAAACTGGTTCCAAAGTGGGAGGGACTGGGAAGAACTGGGAGCGAACTGGGAGCAACTGGGACAAACTGGGAGAGACTGGGAGGGACTGGGAACAAACTGGGACAGACTGGGATTAAACTGGGAGGGACTGGGAGGGACTGGGACAAACTGGAAGGGACTGGGGCCAAACTGGTCCAAACTGGGAGGGACAAGAACCAAACTGGGACAGACTGGGGCCAAACTGGGATTGAACTGGGATAAACTGGGATGGACTGGGAGGTGCTGGGATGGACTGGGATCAAACTGGGGCCAAACTGGGAGGGACAAGAACCAAACTGGGACAGACTGGGGCCAAACTGGGACAAATTGGGATCAAACTGGTCCAAACTGGGAGGGACTGGGAGTGGCTGGGATGGACTGGGGCCAAACTGGGATTAAACTGGGAGGGACTGGGAACAAACTGGGACTAAACTGGGAGGGACTGGGAGGGACTGGGACCAAACTGGGGCCAAACTGGGACCGACCGAGAGCAAACTGGGACAGACTGGGATGGACTGGGACCAACTGGGAGGGACTGGGAGGGACTGGAACGAGCTGGGAGGGACTGGGATGGACTGGGATGGACTGGGATAAACTGGGAGGGACTGAGACCAAACTGGTCCAAACTGGGAGGGACTGGAACCAAACTGGGACAAACTGGGGCCAAACTGGGATAAACTGGGAGGGACTGGGATCAAACTGGGGCCAAACTGGGACTGACCGGGAGCAAACTGGGACAGACTGGGAGCACCTGGGACCAAACTGGGAGGGACCGGTTCCAAACTGGTCCAAACTGGGGGCAAAATGGGATCAAGCTGGGACAAACTGGGACAGACTGGGATGGACTGGGACCAAACTGGGATAGACTGGGACAAACTGGGAGGGACTGGGACCAAACTGGGATAGACTGGGACAAACTGGGATTAAACTGGGATAGACTGGGACAGACTGGGATAGACTGGGACAAACTGGGATTAAACTGGGAGGGACTGGGATTAAACTGGGAGGGACTGGGAGGGACTGGGACCAAACTGGGACAGACTGGGACAAACTGGGACCAAACTGGGATAGACTGGGACAAACTGGGAGGGACTGGGATCAAACTGGGACGAACTGGGATCAACTGGGACCAAACTGGGAGGGACTGGGATCAAACTGGGACCAAACTGGTTCCAAAGTGGGAGGGACTGGGAAGAACTGGGAGCAAACTGGGAGCAACTGGGACAAACTGGGAGTGACTGGGGCCAAACTGGTCCAAACTGGGAGGGACAAGAACCAAACTGGGACAGACTGGGGCCAAACTGGGATAAACTGGGAGGGACTGGGAGGGACTGGGACAGACTGGGACCAAACTGGGAGGGACTGGGACAGACTGGGATGAACTGGGATTGACTGGGATGGACTGGGATCAAACTGGGAGGGACTGGGAGCAAACTGGGACAGACTGGGAGCAAACTGGTCCAAACTGGTTCAAACTGGGCCCAAACTTCTCCAAACTGGTCCAAACTGGTCCAAACAGGTCGATCCTTTATTGAGGGGAGGGGAAACATGGGACGGGGCGGGGCCACGCCGATGACATCACCATGCCCATATATGGAGCGGGGAAACCCGATGACGTCACCGCTTCCATATTTGGGGCGGGGAAACCCCGATGACGTCACCGCTTCCATATTTGGGGCGGGGAACCCCCGATGACGTCAGCGCCTCCTTCAGCCCCGGATTTTGGGGCGGTTCCGGGCGATTTTGGGGCGATTGACCCCAAAATTTTGGGGGTTTCGACTCAATTTGAGGGGGGGACCCCACAAAAGTTTGGGGTGCTCCTATGACGTCATCACCCAAAATTTGGGGGGTTCCGAGCGCGATTTCGGGGGCGACACCCCCAAATTTGGGCTCAGTTTTGGGGGCATTTCATTTGGGGGGTGCCCCTATGACGTCATCACCCCTTGATGACCTCAGGCACCCCCAAATTTTGGGGGCATTTGGACCAAATTTGGGGGTGAAACGCCCTAAAATGGAGTCTGAACACCCCAAAATTTTGGGGGTGCCCCCCCCCAAATCGTGTTCGACCCCCCCCAAATTTGGGGGTGATGACGTCATAGGGGAACCCCCAAAATTTCGGGGGTGTCACCCCCTCAAAATGTCCAAATTTGGGGGTGTTTCCCCTCCAAATTGAGTCCAAACGCCCCCCAAAATTTCTTCCAACCCCCCCAAATTCGGGGGTGTATGACGTCATTGGCGGTGATGACGTCATCGAGATTTCGGGGCGCTCCTATGACGTCATCACCCCCAAATTCGATGGTTTGGACGCAATTTTGGGGCTGTTTCGGCTCCGTTTTGGGGCGTTTCACCCCCAAATTTTGCCATTTTTTGGATGCCGACACCCCCAAATTTTTTGTCACAGATTTTGGGGGTGACCCCCCAAAAATTTAGGGGCGCCCCTGATGACGTCATCACCCCCAAATTTGGGGGATTTTGGCACAAATTTGGGGCATTTTAAAGCATTTTTTGGGGCATTTCACCCCAAAATTTTGGACATTTCGCGGCGGTGACCCCCAAAGTTTTGGGGTGCCCCGATGACGTCATCGCCCCTTGATGACCTCAGGCACCCCCAAATTTTAAGGGGAGGATTTGGACCAAATTTGGGTGGGGGAAATGCCCCAAAATTGAGTTGAAACGCCCCAAAATTGGGGTCAAAACCCCCAAAATTTGGGGGTGCATGACGTCATTGGGCGGTGATGACGTCATCGAGATTTAGGGGCGCCCCCGATGACGTCATCACCCCAAATTCGATGGTTTGGATGCAATTTTGGGGCTGTTTTGGCTCCGTTTTGGGGCGTTTCAGCCCCAAATTTTGCTATTTTTTGGACGCCGACACCCCCAAAATTTTTGTCACAGATTTTGGGGGCGACCCCCCCAAAAATTTAGGGGCGCAGACGATGACGTCACCACCCCCGAATTTGGGGGATTTTGGCACAAATTTGGGGCATTTTAAAGCATTTTTTGGGGCATTTAACCCCAAAATTCGGACATTTTGAGGGGGTGTCCCCCCGAAATTTTGGGGTGCCCCGATGACGTCATCGTCCCCGATGATCTCATGCACCCCCAAATTTTTAGGGGGGGATTTGGACAAAATTTAGGGGGGAATATGCTCTAAAATTGAGCTGAAACACCCCAAAATTGGGGTCAAAACCCCCCAAAATTTGGGAGTGTGTGACGTCATTGGGCGGTGATGACGTCATCGAGATTTAGGGGCGTCCCGATGACGTCATCACCCCCAAATTCGATGGTTTGGACGCAATTTTGGGGCTGTTTCGGCTCCGTTTTGAGCCGTTTCACCCCCAGATTTTGCCATTTTTTGGACGCCGACACCCCCAAAATTTTGGTCACGGATTCGGGGGTGTCCCCCAGAATTTGGGGGCGCCCCGTGACGTCATCACCCCCAAATTCGACGGTTTGGACGCAATTTCGGGGCTGTTTCGGCTCCGTTTTGAGCCGTTTCACCCCCAAATTTTGCCAATTTTTGGACGCCGACACCCCCAAAATTTTGGTCACGGATTCGGGGGTGCCCCCCAGAATTTGGGGGCGCCCCTGATGACGTCATCACCCCCAAAATCGACGGTTTGGATGCAATTTTGGGGCTGTTTCGGCTCCGTTTTGAGCCGTTTCACCCCCAAATTTTGCCATTTTTTGGACGCCGACACCCCCAAAATTTTGCTCACGGATTCGGGGGTGCCCCGCAGAGTTTGGGGGCGCCCCCGTGACGCCGTCACCCCCTGATGGCGATGTCCCCGGGGTGGCTGAGCCAGACGTCGAAGACGCTTTTGTTGGGCGGCGCGAGGGCCCCGAAATCCCCCTCGGGGTTCGGGCTCCCCCTCCCCCCCCCCCCCAAATTTCGGGGCTCCAGCCCGGGCGGGCCCCCCCAGCTCCCGCCCAGAACCGGGGTCCCCCCGCTCCCGTCGGGGGCCACGGCGTTGGGGGCGCCCCCGGAGCTGTGGGACGAGGGCAGCGGCGCCCAGAGGAGCCGGGGGGGCCCCGCGGGGGTTTTGGGGGGGCTCTGCCGCAGCAGGGCCTCGATGGAGAACGGGGAGTTGGGGGGCGCGGGCAGGGCCGGGTAGGGGCAGCCCCGCAGCACGAAGGGCGCCAGGTCGGGCGCGAAGGCGGCGCCGCGCGCCACGGGCGTGTTCTGGAGGCGCAGCGCCGCCGGCGGGATCCGCGCCACGTCCACCGTCCAGAAATTGCCCTTGGAGTGCGGCTTGGAGGGGTCCTTCAGCACCTGGGCACGGGGGGGAATGGGAAAAGAACAGAGAAAGGGGGAAAAAGGGGATGCGGGACCCCAAAATCACCAAAACAACCCCAAAAATCTCAGTGAGAAAGGCCAGGAATGGCGGCCAAGAGAGGCTGCCCTGGAGTGGGGCTGGGAGGGGCCCTGGAGCACCTGGGCAGGGGAATGGGAAAATAACAGAGAAAGGGTGAAAAAGGGGATGGGGGACCCCAAAATCACCAAAACAACCCCAAAAAACCCCAAAGAAAAAAAAAACCATGAAAACCCCAAAAAACCCCAGAGAGAAACCCCAAAAAAACCCCAAAAAACTCAGTGAGAAACCCCAAAAAACCCCATTAAAAAAACCCAAAAAACCTGAGAGAAACCCCAAAAAAATCCCAATAAGAAACCATCAAAAACCCCAGAAAAAAACCCTAAAAAACCCCAAAAAACCCCAGGAGAAACCCCAAAAAAACCCCAAATAAACCCAGTGAGAAACCCCAAAAAAATCCCAAAAAACCCCAAAGAAAAAAAAAACCATGAAAACCCCAAAAAACCCCAAAACCCCCAAATGGGAACCCCAAAATCCCCTGAATGTGACCCCAAAAATCCCCTCAATCCCACAAAAACCCAAAATCCCCAAATTGAAAACCCAAATCCCCAAAACCTCCAAATCTGGACCCAAAACCCCCAAATCAGGATCCCAAAATCCCCTAAATGTGACCCCAAAACCCTCAAAATTCAAACCCCAAAACCCCCAAATCGCAGCCCCAAAAATCCCCAAATTGGGACCCCAAAACCCCCAAAATCAGATCCCAAAATCCCCAAATCAGGACCCCAAAAATCCCCTCAATGGGACCCTAAAATCCCTCAAATCAAAATCCCAAAACCTCCCAGGATCAGGACCCCAAAATCCCCGAAATGTGACCCCAAAACCCCCAAATGGGAACCCCAAAATCTCCTGAATGTGACCCCAAAAATCCCCTAAATCAGGACCCCAAAATCCCTAAATTGGAACCCCAAAAAACCCTAAATGTGACCCCAAAATCCCCAAACTGGGACCCCAAAATCCCCAAAATCAGAGCCCCAAAATCCCCTAAATGGGACCCCAAAACCCCCAAATTCAGACCCCAAAATCCCCAAATTCAGAACCCCAAAACCCCCAAATTCAGGATCCCAAAATCCTCTAAATGTGACCCTAAACCCCATAGAATGGGACCCCAAAATCCCCAAATTGAGAACCTCAAAATCCCCTGAATGTGACCCCAAAATCCCCAAATTGCAGCCCCAAAAATCCCCAGATTGGGACCCCAAAACCCCCAAATTGGGACCCCAAAATCTCCCAAATTCAGACCCCAAAACCCCCAAATTGGGACCTAAAAGCCCCAAAATCAGAGCCTCAAAAACCCCCAAATTCAGAACCCCAAAACCCCCAAATTCAGGATCCCAAAATCCTCTAAATGTGACCCTAAACCCCACAAGAATGGGACCCCAAAATCCCCAAATTGAGAACCTCAAAATCCCCTAAATGGGACCCCAAAACCCCGAAATTCCGAGCCCCAAAATCCCCTAAATGTGACCCCAAAAATCCCCAAATTGCAGCCCCAAAATCCCCAGATTGGGACCCCAAAACCCCCAAATTGGGACCCCAAAATCTCCCAAATTCAGAACCCCAAAACCTCCCAGGATCAGGACCCCAAAATCCCCGAAATGTGACCCCAAAACCCCCAAATGGGAGCCCCAAATCCCCAAAATCCGCACCCAAATAATCCCCTAAATGGGACCCCAAAATCCCCAAATTCAGACCCCAAAACCCCCAAACCGCAGCCCCAAAAATCCCAAATTGGGACCCCAAAACCCCCAAATTCAGACCCCAAAATCCCCTAAATGTGACCCCAAAAATCCCCTAAATCAGGACCCCAAAATCCCTAAATTGGAACCCCAAAAAACCCTAAATGTGACCCCAAAATCCCCAAACTGGGACCCCAAAATCCCCAAACTGGGACCTCAAAACCCCAAATTGGGACCCCAAAATCCCTCAAATCAGAGCCCCGAAATCCCCAAACTGGGACCCCAAAACCCCCAAATTCAGACCCCAAAACCCCCAAACCGCAGCCCCAAAAATCCCAAATTGGGACCCCAAAATCCCCAAATTGGGACCTCAAATCCCCAAAATCAGAGCCTCAAAATCCCCTAAATGGGATCCCAAAACCCCCAAATTCAGACCCCCAAAAACCCCAAACTGAGACCCCAACCCTCAATTACAACCCCAAATCCACCCCAAATCCACCCCAAATCCACCCCAAAAACCCCAAAAACCCCCCATATTCAGAGCCCCAAAATCCCCAAATTGGGACCTAAAAACCCCAAATTCCGAGCCCCAAAATCCCCTAAAAGGGACCCCAAACCCCACAGGAATGGGACCCCAAAATCCCTCAAATGAAGACCCCAAAACCCCCAAAATCAGATCCCAAAATCCCCAAATCAGGACCCCAAAAATCCCCTCAATGGGACCCTAAAATCCCTCAAATCAAAACCCCAAAACCTCCCAGGATCAGGACCCCAAAATCCCCGAAATGTGACCCCAAAAATCCCCTAAATCAGGACCCCAAAATCCCTAAATTGGAACCCCAAAAAAACCCTAAATATGAACCCCAAAATCCCCAAATTGGGACCCCAAAACCCCAAATTGGGACCCAAATAATCCCCTAAATGGGACCCCAAAACCTCCAAAATGGGACCCCAAAATCTCCAAATTGTGACCCCAAAATCCCCAAATTCAGACCCCAAACCCCCCAAATTCAGGATCCCAAAACTCCTCTAAATGTGACCCTAAACCCCACAAGAATGGGACCCCAAAATCCCCAAACTGAGAACCTCAAAATCCCCTAAATGTGACCCCAAAACCCCCAAATTCAGAGCCCCAAAATCCCCTAAATGGGACCCCAAAATCTCCAAGTTCAGACCCCAAAATCCCCAAATCAGGACCCCAAAATCCCCAAGTCAGGACCCTAAAAATCCCCTAAATGGGACCTCAAAACCCCCAAATTCAGAGCCCCAAAATCCCCAAATTGTGACCCCAAAATCCCTAAATTGGAACCCCAAAAAACCCTAAATATGAACCCCAAAATCCCCAAACTGGGACCCCAAAATCCCCAAATTCAGACCCCAAAACCCCCAAACTGCAGCCCCAAAAATCCCAAATTGGGACCCCAAAATCCCCAAATTGGGACCTCAACACCCCAAATTGGGACCCCAAAATCTCCAAATTCACCCCCCAAAATCCCCCAAACTGTGACCCCAACCCCCAAATCCACCCCCAAATCCCACCCCAAACCCCCCAAAACCCCCCAAAAATGTAAATGTGACCCCAAAATCCTCACACTCAGAGCCCCCAAAGCCCCAAATTGGGACCTAAAAACCCCAAATCAGGACCCCAAAATCCCCCAAATCACAGCCCCCAAAATCCCCAAATTGGGACCCCAAAATCCCCCCAAACTGCAGCCCCAAAATCCCCTAAATGGGACCCCAAAATCCCCAAATCCAGACCCTAAAAATCCCAAATTGGGACCCCAAAATCCCCAAATTGGGACTCCAAAATCTCCAAATTCACCCCCCAAAATCCCCCAAACTGTGACCCCAACCCCCAAATCCACCCCCAAATCCCACCCCAAACCCCCCAAAACCCCCCAAAAATGTAAATGTGACCCCAAAATCCTCACACTCAGAGCCCCCAAAGCCCCAAATTGGGACCTAAAAACCCCAAATCAGGACCCCAAAATCCCCCAAATCACAGCCCCCAAAATCCCCAAATTGGGACCCCAAAATCCCCCCAAACTGCAGCCCCAAAATCCCCTAAATGGGACCCCAAAATCCCCAAATGCAGACCCTAAAAATCCCAAATTGGGACCCCAAAATCCCCAAATTGGGACTCCAAAATCTCCAAATTCACCCCCCAAAATGCCCCAAACTGTGACCCCAACCCCCAAATCCCCCCCAAATCCACCCCAAATCCCACCCCAAACCCCCCAAAAACCCCCAAAAATGTAAATGTGACCCCAAAACCCCCCATATTCAGACCCCAAAATCCCCAAATTGTGACCCCAAAATCCCCAAACTGGGACCTCAAAACCCCCAAATTCAGACCCCAAAATCCCCAAATTCAGAGCCCCAAAACCCCAAATCAGGACCCCAAAACCCCAAATCTGGGCCCCAAAATCTCCAAATTGTGACCCCGAAATCTCCCAAATTCAGACCCCATACTCCCCAAATTGGGACCCCACAATCCCCTAAATGGGACCCCAAAACCCCAAATCCAGACCCTAAAAATCCCCAAAAAGGGAAACCAAAGCCCCCCAAATCAGGACCCCAAAATCCCCTAAATGTGACCCAAAAAATCCCCTAAATCAGGACCCCAAAATCCCCAAATTCAGAGCCCCAAAACCCCCAAATTGGGACCCCAAAACCCCCAAATTGGGACCCCAAAACCCCAAATTGGGACCTCAAAACCCCAAATTGGGACCCCAAAATCTCCAAATTCACCCCCCAAAATCCCCCAAACTGTGACCCCAACCCCCAAATCCACCCCAAATCCCCCCCAAACCCCCAAAAATGTAAAGGTGACCCCAAAATCCCCACACTCAGAGCCCCCAAAGCCCCAAATTGTGATCCCAAAACCCCAAATCAGGACCCCAAAATCCCCTAAATGTGACCCCAAAAATCCCCAAATCAGGACCCCAAAATCCCCAAATCCAGACCCAAAAATCCCTAAATATGACTCCAAAACCCCCAAACTGGGACCCCAAAATCCCCTAAATGGGACCCCAAAACCCCCAAATTCAGAACCCCAAAACCCCCAAACCGCAGCCCCAAAAATCCCAAATTGGGACCTCAAAACCTCAAATTGGGACCCCAAAATCTCCAAATTCACCCCCCAAAATCCCCCAAACTGTGACCCCAACCC